>NC_137115.1:58611449-58643949 GCF_949357685.1 Gobio gobio | reverse complement strand
CACACACACACACACACACACTGTTTACTGGCATGATTTTTTTTAGGAACAGGTGCTGGTCATATAATTAGAATATCATCAAAAAGTTGATTTATTTCACTAATTCCATTCAAAAAGTGAAACTTGTATATTGTATTCATTCATTACACACAGACTGATATATTTCAAATGTTCATTTCTTTTAATTTTGATGATTATAACTGACAACTAAGGAAAATCCCAAATTCAGTATCTCAGAAAATTAGAATATTACTAAAGACTAGGGATGCAACACTACAGTTAGTCCACGGTTCAACACACACCTCGGTTTTTAACCACAGGGTTCGGTTCTGATGGCTCGTCTCATCAGTTTTTTGTTATTCTATTCTTAGCCAACAGGAACAGCAAGAGGTTAAGGAGAAAACAATCCTATTTCTTAATTGCAATACTCTTTCTTTATTTTACTTAAAAGAATTGAAAAACCTTACTTAAACTTAAAACTTTACTAAAAAAACCCTTGTACACATTCCTAGTGTATTGTATAATATACAAAAATATATATAAAGATTTACACTGGCAGCTCAGAGCAGTACAGCAGCATTTAAGAAAGAAATTGAATGAATAAATGTAAAACAGTTCAGAACACTTCACAGACTTCACTATAAAATATACACTGATTCTTATTAAAGCTGCTGTATTAGTTCTTCAGTCAAGAGCGGTGAGTGATTTTCTCTTTGTCTTTTGTTGTTGTATTAACATTAAAGGAATAGTTCACTCAAAAATGAGAAATGAATACAGGTTTGGAACAATATTAGAGTGAGTAAATAATGACATTAGAGGTGAACTGTCCCTTTAAGGACGGCGTGTTCACTATAGGCTGCGCTGCTGTCAATTAAAGACCTGCTCATCTAATATACAGACACACACGATTTACTTACACTTTAGACATAACCGACTGTGTTTATGTTAACCATGTGTGTATTTGACTGTATTAGCGCAGTAAGACGACTACTCAGTTCAGTAATCACGTGTTTGACAAGCGTTTACTGCGCGCACTCGGAGAAGCGCGTGTTAAAACCACGCACACACTGGCAAGGCTTTAAAACGCATGCAAATAATGAACTTTGGTGATTGTGAATTACTATAGTGTTCCGTGAGTATAACTCTACACTGACCTGTGATGTGAATGTGTGTCGTGTTGTTCAGTATTGGGATGGAGGCAAATGATAGAATTTGTAGAAAAATACTTCATTAAATGCAAAACCGAAAAACACGCAATTCACAGGCGCGTATTGAACCGTGAATGCCGTACCGAACGGTTCAATATTAAATTGAGAATTGTGGCATCCCTACTTAAGACCAATACACAGAGCGGGTTTTTAGAGATGTTGGCCAGCTGAAGAGTGTGAGCATGAAGAGTGTGAGCATGAAGAGTGTGAGCATGAAGAGTGTGAGCATGAAGAGTGTGAGCATGTCCAGCACTCAATGCTCAGCTGGGGCTGGTTTAGCCTGAATTACTGCAGCGATGCGGATGAGGAGATCAGACTGAGGCATGAGGAGATCAGACTGAGGCATGAGGAGATCAGACTGAGGCATGAGGAGATCAGACTGAGGCATGAGGAGATCAGACTGAGGCATGAGGAGATCAGACTGAGGCGTGAGGAGATCAGACTGAGGCGTGAGGAGATCAGACTGAGGCGTGAGGAGATCAGACTGAGGCATGAGGAGATCAGACTGAGGCATGAGGAGATCAGACTGAGGCATGAGGAGATCAGACTGAGGCATGAGGGGATGAGGAGATCAGACTGAGGCATGAGGAGATCAGACTGAGGCATGAGGAGATCAGACTGAGGCGTGAGGAGATCAGACTGAGGCATGAGGAGATCAGACTGAGGCATGAGGAGATCAGACTGAGGCGTGAGGAGATCAGACTGAGGCGTGAGGAGATCAGTCTGAGGCATGAGGAGATCAGTCTGAGGCGTGAGGAGATCAGACTGAGGTGTGAGGAGATCAGACTGAGGCGTGAGGAGATCAGTCTGAGGCATGAGGAGATCAGTCTGAGGCATGAGGAGATCAGTCTGAGGCGTGAGGAGATCAGACTGAGGTGTGAGGAGATCAGACTGAGGCATGAGGAGATCAGACTGAGGCATGAGGAGATCAGACTGAGGCATGAGGAGATCAGACTGAGGCATGAGGAGATCAGTCTGAGGCATGAGGAGATCAGACTGAGGCATGAGGAGATCAGACTGAGGCATGAGGAGATCAGACTGAGGCATGAGGAGATCAGACTGAGGCGTGAGGAGATCAGACTGAGGCATGAGGAGATCAGACTGAGGCATGAGGAGATCAGTCTGAGGCATGAGGAGATCAGACTGAGGCGTGAGGAGATCAGACTGAGGCGTGAGGAGATCAGACTGAGGCGTGAGGAGATCAGACTGAGGCGTGAGGAGATCAGACTGAGGCGTGAGGAGATCAGACTGAGGCATGAGGAGATCAGACTGAGGCATGAGGAGATCAGTCTGAGGCATGAGGAGATCAGACTGAGGCGTGAGGAGATCAGACTGAGGCATGAGGAGATCAGACTGAGGCGTGAGGAGATCAGACTGAGGCGTGAGGAGATCAGACTGAGGCGTGAGGAGATCAGACTGAGGCATGAGGAGATCAGACTGAGGCATGAGGAGATCAGACTGAGGCATGAGGAGATCAGACTGAGGCATGAGGAGATCAGACTGAGGCATGAGGAGATCAGACTGAGGCGTGAGGAGATCAGACTGAGGCGTGAGGAGATCAGTCTGAGGCATGAGGAGATCAGACTGAGGCGTGAGGAGATCAGTCTGAGGCATGAGGAGATCAGTCTGAGGCGTGAGGAGATCAGTCTGAGGCATGAGGAGATCAGACTGAGGCATGAGGAGATCAGACTGAGGCGTGAGGAGATCAGACTGAGGCGTGAGGAGATCAGACTGAGGCATGAGGAGATCAGTCTGAGGCATGAGGAGATCAGACTGAGGCGTGAGGAGATCAGTCTGAGGCGTGAGGAGATCAGACTGAGGCGTGAGGAGATCAGACTGAGGCGTGAGGAGATCAGACTGAGGCGTGAGGAGATCAGACTGAGGCATGAGGAGATCAGACTGAGGCATGAGGAGATCAGACTGAGGAGATCAGACTGAGGCGTGAGGAGATCAGACTGAGGCATGAGGAGATCAGTCTGAGGCATGAGGAGATCAGACTGAGGCATGAGGAGATCAGACTGAGGCATGAGGAGATCAGACTGAGGCATGAGGAGATCAGACTGAGGCATGAGGAGATCAGAGGCATGAGGAGATCAGACTGAGGCATGAGGAGATCAGACTGAGGCGTGAGGAGATCAGACTGAGGCGTGAGGAGATCAGACTGAGGCATGAGGAGATCAGACTGAGGCATGAGGAGATCAGACTGAGGCATGAGGAGATCAGACTGAGGCGTGAGGAGATCAGACTGAGGCATGAGGAGATCAGACTGAGGCGTGAGGAGATCAGACTGAGGCATGAGGAGATCAGACTGAGGCATGAGGAGATCAGACTGAGGCATGAGGAGATCAGACTGAGGCATGAGGAGATCAGTCTGAGGCATGAGGAGATCAGTCTGAGGCATGAGGAGATCAGACTGAGGCATGAGGAGATCAGACTGAGGCATGAGGAGATCAGACTGAGGCATGAGGAGATCAGTCTGAGGCATGAGGAGATCAGTCTGAGGCATGAGGAGATCAGACTGAGGCATGAGGAGATCAGACTGAGGAATGAGGAGATCAGACTGAGGCATGAGGAGATCAGACTGAGGCATGAGGAGATCAGACTGAGGCATGAGGAGATCAGACTGAGGCATGAGGAGATCAGACTTTGGCATGAGGAGATCAGTCTGAGGCATGAGGAGATCAGTCTGAGGCATGAGGAGATCAGACTGAGGCATGAGGAGATCAGACTGAGGCATGAGGAGATCAGACTGAGGCGTGAGGAGATCAGACTGAGGCGTGAGGAGATCAGTCTGAGGCATGAGGAGATCAGACTGAGGCGTGAGGAGATCAGTCTGAGGCATGAGGAGATCAGTCTGAGGCGTGAGGAGATCAGACTGAGGCGTGAGGAGATCAGACTGAGGCGTGAGGAGATCAGACTGAGGCATGAGGAGATCAGTCTGAGGCATGAGGAGATCAGACTGAGGCGTGAGGAGATCAGTCTGAGGCGTGAGGAGATCAGACTGAGGCGTGAGGAGATCAGACTGAGGCGTGAGGAGATCAGACTGAGGCGTGAGGAGATCAGACTGAGGCATGAGGAGATCAGACTGAGGCATGAGGAGATCAGACTGAGGAGATCAGACTGAGGCGTGAGGAGATCAGACTGAGGCATGAGGAGATCAGTCTGAGGCATGAGGAGATCAGACTGAGGCATGAGGAGATCAGACTGAGGCATGAGGAGATCAGACTGAGGCATGAGGAGATCAGACTGAGGCATGAGGAGATCAGACTGAGGCGTGAGGAGATCAGACTGAGGCGTGAGGAGATCAGACTGAGGCATGAGGAGATCAGACTGAGGCATGAGGAGATCAGACTGAGGCATGAGGAGATCAGACTGAGGCGTGAGGAGATCAGACTGAGGCATGAGGAGATCAGACTGAGGCATGAGGAGATCAGACTGAGGCATGAGGAGATCAGACTGAGGCATGAGGAGATCAGACTGAGGCATGAGGAGATCAGTCTGAGGCATGAGGAGATCAGTCTGAGGCATGAGGAGATCAGACTGAGGCATGAGGAGATCAGACTGAGGCATGAGGAGATCAGACTGAGGCATGAGGAGATCAGTCTGAGGCATGAGGAGATCAGACTGAGGCATGAGGAGATCAGTCTGAGGCATGAGGAGATCAGACTGAGGAATGAGGAGATCAGACTGAGGCATGAGGAGATCAGACTGAGGCATGAGGAGATCAGACTGAGGCATGAGGAGATCAGACTGAGGCATGAGGAGATCAGACTGAGGCATGAGGAGATCAGTCTGAGGCATGAGGAGATCAGACTGAGGCATGAGGAGATCAGACTGAGGAATGAGGAGATCAGACTGAGGCATGAGGAGATCAGACTGAGGCGTGAGGAGATCAGACTGAGGCATGAGGAGATCAGACTGAGGCATGAGGAGATCAGTCTGAGGCATGAGGAGATCAGACTGAGGCATGAGGAGATCAGACTGAGGCGTGAGGAGATCAGTCTGAGGCGTGAGGAGATCAGACTGAGGCGTGAGGAGATCAGACTGAGGCGTGAGGAGATCAGACTGAGGCGTGAGGAGATCAGACTGAGGCATGAGGAGATCAGACTGAGGCATGAGGAGATCAGACTGAGGAGATCAGACTGAGGCGTGAGGAGATCAGTCTGAGGCATGAGGAGATCAGACTGAGGCATGAGGAGATCAGACTGAGGCATGAGGAGATCAGACTGAGGCATGAGGAGATCAGACTGAGGCATGAGGAGATCAGACTGAGGCATGAGGAGATCAGACTGAGGCATGAGGAGATCAGACTGAGGCATGAGGAGATCAGACATCAGACTGAGGCATGAGGAGATCAGACTGAGGCATGAGGAGATCAGACTGAGGCATGAGGAGATCAGACTGAGGCATGAGGAGATCAGACTGAGGCGTGAGGAGATCAGACTGAGGCGTGAGGAGATCAGACTGAGGCATGAGGAGATCAGACTGAGGCATGAGGAGATCAGACTGAGGCATGAGGAGATCAGACTGAGGCGTGAGGAGATCAGACTGAGGCATGAGGAGATCAGACTGAGGCATGAGGAGATCAGACATCAGACTGAGGCATGAGGAGATCAGACTGAGGCATGAGGAGATCAGACTGAGGCATGAGGAGATCAGTCTGAGGCATGAGGAGATCAGACATCAGACTGAGGCATGAGGAGATCAGACTGAGGCATGAGGAGATCAGACTGAGGCATGAGGAGATCAGACTGAGGCATGAGGAGATCAGACTGAGGCATGAGGAGATCAGACATCAGACTGAGGCATGAGGAGATCAGACTGAGGCATGAGGAGATCAGACTGAGGCATGAGGAGATCAGTCTGAGGCATGAGGAGATCAGACATCAGACTGAGGCATGAGGAGATCAGACTGAGGCATGAGGAGATCAGACTGAGGCATGAGGAGATCAGACTGAGGCATGAGGAGATCAGACTGAGGCATGAGGAGATCAGACTGAGGAATGAGGAGATCAGACTGAGGCATGAGGAGATCAGACTGAGGCGTGAGGAGATCAGACTGAGGCATGAGGAGATCAGACTGAGGCATGAGGAGATCAGTCTGAGGCATGAGGAGATCAGACTGAGGCATGAGGAGATCAGACTGAGGCATGAGGAGATCAGTCTGAGGCGTGAGGAGATCAGACTGAGGCGTGAGGAGATCAGACTGAGGCATGAGGAGATCAGACTGAGGCGTGAGGAGATCAGACTGAGGCATGAGGAGATCAGACTGAGGAATGAGGAGATCAGACTGAGGCATGAGGAGATCAGACTGAGGAATGAGGAGATCAGACTGAGGCATGAGGAGATCAGACTGAGGCATGAGGAGATCAGACTGAGGCATGAGGAGATCAGACTGAGGCATGAGGAGATCAGTCTGAGGCATGAGGAGATCAGACTGAGGCATGAGGAGATCAGACTGAGGCTTGAGGAGATCAGACTGAGGCTCTGCTCAGGTGTTATGAGCCCAGGCTGCTCTGATAGTGGCCTTCAGCTCTTCTGCATATCTCATCTTCCTCTTTAGATGTTCTATGGGGTTAAGGTCAGGCGAGTTTGCTGGCCAATCAGGAACAGGGATACCATGGTTCTTAAACCAGGCACTGGTTGCTTTGGCACTGTGTGCTGGTCCCAGTCCTGCTGGAAAATGAAATGCAGGAAGCATGAAGCTCTCTAAAACTTCCTGGTATACGGCTGCATTGACCTCTGACCTCAGAAAACACAGTGGACCAACACCAGCGCATGACATGGCACCCCAAACCATCCCTGACTGTGGAAACTTTACACTGGAGCTCCAGCATGTGGATTGTGTGTCTCTCCTCTCTTCCTCCAGACTCTGAGACCCTGATTGACTTCATCAGAGAACATAACTCTGGACACTCAGCAGCTCCAGTCCTGTCTGTCTTCAGCCCAGGTGAGACGCTTCTGACGCTGTCTGTTGGTCAAGAGTGCGACAGCTGAAACCCATGTCTGTCATACGTCTATGTGTAGAGGTTCTTGAAGCACTGACTCCAGCTCCAGTCCACTCTTTGTGAATCTCCTCCACATTTTTGAATGGGTTTTGTTTCTCAATCCTCTCCAGGGTGCGGTTATCCCTATTGGCTGTACACTTTTTTTCTAGGACATCTTTTCCTTCCCTTCGCCTCTCTGTTAATGTGCTTGGACACAGAGCTCTGAGAACAGCCAGCCTCTTCTGCAATGACCTTTTGTGTCTTGCCCTTCTTGTGCAAGGGGTCAAAGGTCGTCTTCTGGACAGCTGTCAGGTCAGCTTCTTCCCCATGATTGTGTCGCCTACAGAACTAGACTGAGAGACCATTAAAAGGCCTTTGCAGGTGTTGTGAGTTCATCAGCTGATTAGAGTGTCTTCAATATTCAACCTTTTCACAATATTCTAATTTTCTGAGATACTGAATTTGGGATTTTCCTTAGTTGTCTGTTATAATCATCAAAATTAAAAGAAATAAACATTTGAAATATATCAGTCTGTGTGTAATCTATGAATATAATATACACGATTCACCTTTTTGAATGGAATTAGTGAAATAAATCAACTTTTTGATGATATTCTAATTATATGACCAGCACCTGTTCCTAAAAAAATCATGCCAGTAAACAGTGTGTGTGTGTGTGTGTGTGTAGCTCTTACTCAGGCCTCATTCAGTAAAAGTTCTCTCTCTTTCTCTCTCCAGGTATTTTTGTCTTGATCCAGATTAGCCAAAGCCTAGCCGCTCTCAGAGACACACACACGTGCACAGCGAATCTCAGGACGGCGCGCGTGCGCACACACACACACACACACACACACACTCGCAGCGAGACGGCCAGAGGAAGCGTGATCGATCAGGAACCCTGAGCTGATGATCTGATATGAACGTTTGCTCTGCTACTCATCACAGCTCAACTGGAAATCACAAATACATTATTGTCATTTTAAAAATGTTTTGATCAATTATTAATTAGAGGAGTGCAGCGTTCATGAGGAATCTCACAATCAAGAGATTTAACTTACAGTTACACTACTAGCTCAGTTACTGCTGTGTTTGTGTTTGATTATTATAATGTTATTTTTAAATTTTATCTCGGCTATATTGATTATGAAAAGAGCAAAGATGCGTAATGTCAATGACCACATCATAATCTTCTTAATCTGAATCAGCGGTCCATCAGCCAATCGCCTGCATTCATTCAAATATTACAATGAAAGCCAGAAAAATAATAATGTGAGGATACAGCATCATGACACTGAACACACGCGTGTGTATGTGTGCGCATTTGTGTGTGTGTGCATTTGTGTGTGTGTGTGTGTGTGTGCGCGTGTGTGTGTGCATTTGTGTGTGTGTGTGCACATTTGTGTGTGTGTGTGTGTGTGTATGTGTGTGTGCATTTGTGTGTGTGTGTGCGCATTTGTGTGTGTGTGCATTTGTGTGTGTGTGTGCGCATTTGTGTGTGTGTGCATTTGTGTGTGTGTGTGCGCATTTGTGTGTGTGTGTGTGTGTGTGCACATTTGTGTGTGTGTGTGTGTGTTTGTGCATGTATGTGTGTACGTGTGTGTGTATGTGTGTGTGTGTGGCATAGGGGCTGCTGGGAACGATGGTGATGATGTCATTTCCCTCCAGGAAGAACCGTTATTGCACAGTCTTAGCTCGGCTCGTCCCTGTGCTGCTTTACTTCCTGTCTGTGCCGCTCAGATCCACACGAACGAAACGTCAGTCACACACACCTGTCAATCATCTGATGACACACACACACACACACAGACACACACACTTCTAAAGAGGGGCTTCACATTGACATCTACTGGAACACAAACCGACAACTGCAATACAATATTTAAAAATCTAATAATGACTTTAAGGACATCTACACTCACACACACACTCACAAACACTCACTCACTCACTCACACTCACACTCACACTCACACACACACACACACACACACTCACGCACACACACTCACACTCACGCACACACACACACTCACAAACACACACACTCACACACACACACACTCACTCACTCACACACACACACACACACTCACTGAATCCGGTATTGAGGGTTGCAGAACAGTGGAGCCTCAGCCAAGGCCAGATAAACCGCTAACCCTATATCAGCACCGCACACAAACACACACACACACACAGAGGAATGTGTTGTGAGACATGAGAAAACCATCGTCAGACCTTGTACTTGAGTCTTATCATGGACAGAAAGACACAGATGCTGCTGCGCCCTTGATTAACACACAAACACACGCAGACACAGAAACCACACACACACACACACACACACACACACACACACAGAAACCACACACACACACACAGAAACCACACGCACACACACAGAAACCACACACAGACACACACAGAAACCACACACACAGACACACACACACACACACACACACGATTTTCAATTTCATTATTTCGTTATTTACATAATAGACACATTAACAACAATAATATGAAATCAAATGTATTTATATAACTTCGTTGTTTGATATCTTGAGTTTAACAGGAATTCTAAGAGGAATGCTTGGGATCCATTTTTTGTTGAATAAATGAAAGTTTGGACGAGTGTGTGTTTGGACGAGTGTGTGTTTGGGCGAGTGTGTGTGTGGGCGAGTGTGTGTGTGGGCGAGTGTGTGTTTGGGCGAGTGTGTGTGTGGGCGAGTGTGTGTGTGGGCGAGTGTGTGTGTGGGCGAGTGTGTGTGGGCGAGTGTGTGTGTGGGCGAGTGTGTGTTTGGGCGAGTGTGTGTTTGGGCGAGTGTGTGTTTGGGCGAGTGTGTGTGTGGGCGAGTGTGTGTGTGGGCGAGTGTGTGTGTGGGCGAGTGTGTGTTTGGGCGAGTGTGTGTTTGGGCGAGTGTGTGTGTGGGCGAGTGTGTGTGTGGACGAGTGTGTGTGTGTGGGCGAGTGTGTGTGTGGGCGAGTGTGTGTGTGGGCGAGTGTGTGTGTGGGCGAGTGTGTTCGGGCGAGTGTGTGTTTGGGCGAGTGTGTTCGGGCGAGTGTGTGTTCGGGCGAGTGTGTTCGGACGAGTGTGTGTTTGGGCGAGTGTGTGTTTGGACGAGTGTGTGTTCGGGCGAGTGTGTGTTCGGGCGAGTGTGTGTTCGGGCGAGTGTGTTTGGGCGAGTGTGTGTTTGGACAAGTGTGTGTGTGGGCGAGTGTGTGTTTGAACGAGTGTGTGTTTTGACGAGTGTGTTTGGACGAGTGTGTTTGGGCGAGTGTGGGCGAGTGTGTGTTTGGGCGAGTGTGTGTTTGGGCGAGTGTGTGTGTGGGCGAGTGTGTGTGTGGGGACGAGTGTGTGTGTGGGCGAGTGTGTTTGAACGAGTGTGTGTTTTGACGAGTGTGTTTGGACAAGTGTGTTTGGGCGAGTGTGTTTGGGCGAGTGTGTTTGGGCGAGTGTGTGTTCGGGCGAGTGTGTGTTCGGGCGAGTGTGTGTTCGGGCGAGTGTGTGTTCGGGCGAGTGTGTGTGTGGGCGAGTGTGTGTTTGAACGAGTGTGTGTTTTGACGAGTGTGTTTGGACGAGTGTGTTTGGGCGAGTGTGGGCGAGTGTGTGTTTGGGCGAGTGTGTGTGTGGGCGAGTGTGTGTGTGGGCGAGTGTGTGTGTGGGGACGAGTGTGTGTTTGAACGAGTGTGTGTGTGTGGGCGAGTGTGTGTTTGGACGAGTGTGTTTGGGCGAGTGTGGGCGAGTGTGTGTTTGGGCGAGTGTGTGTTTGGGCGAGTATGTGTGTGGGCGAGTGTGTGTTTGGACGAGTGTGTGTGTGGGCGAGTGTGTGTTTGAACGAGTGTGTGTTTTGACGAGTGTGTTTGGGCGAGTGTGTTCGGGCGAGTGTGTTTGGGCGAGTGTGTGTTTGGGCGAGTGTGTGTTTGGGCGAGTGTGTGTGTGGGCGAGTGTGTGTGTGGGCGAGTGTGTGTGTGGGGACGAGTGTGTGTGTGGACGAGTGTGTGTTTGGACGAGTGTGTTTGGACGAGTGTGTTTGGGCGATTGTGTTTGGGCGATTGTGTTTGGGCGATTGTGTGTTCGGGCGAGTGTGTTTGGGCGGGTGTGTGTTTGGACGAGTGTGTGTTTGGACGAGTGTGTGTTTGGACGAGTGTGTGTTTGGACGAGTGTGTGTTTGGACGAGTGTGTGTTTGGACGAGTGTGTGTTTGGACGAGTGTGTGTTTGGACGAGTGTGTGTTTGGACGAGTGTGTGTTTGGACGAGTGTGTGTTTGGACGAGTGTGTGTTTGGACGAGTGTGTGTTTGGACGAGTGTGTTTGGACGATTGTGTTTGGGCGAGAGTGTGTTCGGGCGAGTGTGTTTGGGCGGGTGTGTGTTCGGGGGAGTGTGTGTTCGGGGGAGTGTGTGTTTGGACGAGTGTGTGTTTGGACGAGTGTGTGTTTGGACGAGTGTGTGTTTGGACGAGTGTGTGTTTGGACGAGTGTGTGTTTGGACGAGTGTGTGTTTGGACGAGTGTGTGTTTGGACGAGTGTGTGTTTGGACGAGTGTGTGTTTGGACGAGTGTGTGTTTGGACGAGTGTGTTTGGGCGAGTGTGTTTGGGCGAGTGTGTTTGGGCGAGTGTGTTTGGGCGAGAGTGTGTTCGGGCGAGAGTGTGTTCGGGCGAGAGTGTGTTCGGGCGAGTGTGTGTTCGGGCGAGTGTGTGTTCGGGGGAGTGTGTGTTTGGACGAGTGTGTGTTTGGACGAGTGTGTGTTTGGACGAGTGTGTGTTTGGACGAGTGTGTGTTTGGACGAGTGTGTTTGGACGAGTGTGTTTGGACGAGTGTGTGTTTGGACGAGTGTGTTTGGGCGAGAGTGTGTTTGGGCGAGTGTGTGTTTGGGCGAGTGTGTGTTTGGGCGAGTGTGTTCGGGCGAGTGTGTGTTTGGGCGAGTGTGTTTGAGCGAGTGTGTGTTTCGACGAGTGTGTGTTTGGACGAGTGTGTGTTTGGACGAGTGTGTTTGGGCGAGTGTGTTTGGGCGAGTGTGTGTTCGGGCGAGTGTGTACGGGGGAGTGTGTGTTTGGACGAGTGTGTGTTTGGACGAGTGTGTGTTTGGACGAGTGTGTTTGGACGAGTGTGTTTGGACGAGTGTGTTTGGGCGAGTGTGTTCGGGCGAGTGTGTGTTCGGGCGAGTGTGTTCGGGGGAGTGTGTGTTTGGACGAGTGTGTGTTTGGACGAGTGTGTGTTTGGACGAGTGTGTGTTTGGACGAGTGTGTTTGGACGAGTGTGTTTGGACGAGTGTGTTTGGGCGAGAGTGTGTTTGGGCGAGTGTGTGTTTGGGCGAGTGTGTGTTTGGAGGAGTGTGTGTTTGGACGAGTGTGTGTTTGGACGAGTGTGTTTGGACGAGTGTGTTTGGGCGAGTGTGTTTGGGCGAGTGTGTTTGGGCGAGAGTGTGTTTGGGCGAGAGTGTGTTTGGGCGAGTGTGTGTTTGGACGAGTGTGTTTGGACGAGTGTGTTTGGGCGAGAGTGTGTTCGGGCGAGTGTGTGTTTGGACGAGTGTGTGTTTGGACGAGTGTGTGTTTGGACGAGTGTGTGTTTGGACGAGTGTGTGTTTGGGCGAGTGTGTGTTTGGACGAGTGTGTTTGGACGAGTGTGTTTGGGCGATTGTGTTTGGGCGATTGTGTTTGGGCGAGAGTGTGTTCGGGCGTTTGGACGAGTGTGTGTTTGGACGAGTGTGTGTTTGGACGAGTGTGTGTTTGGACGAGTGTGTTTGGACGAGTGTGTTTGGACGAGTGTGTTTGGACGAGTGTGTGTTTGGACGAGTGTGTGTTTGGACGAGTGTGTGTTTGGACGAGTGTGTTTGGGCGAGTGTGTTTGGGCGAGTGTGTTTGGGCGAGTGTGTTTGGGCGAGTGTGTTTGGGCGAGAGTGTGTTCGGGCGAGTGTGTGTTTGGGCGAGTGTGTTTGGGCGAGAGTGTGTTCGGACGAGTGTGTGTTTGGACGAGTGTGTGTTTGGACGAGTGTGTGTTTGGACGAGTGTGTGTTTGGACGAGTGTGTGTTTGGACGAGTGTGTTTGGACGAGTGTGTTTGGGCGAGAGTGTGTTTGGGCGAGTGTGTGTTTGGGCGAGTGTGTGTTTGGACGAGTGTGTGTTTGGACGAGTGTGTTTGGGCGAGTGTGTTCGGGCGAGTGTGTTTGGGCGAGTGTGTTCGGGCGAGTGTGTTTGGGCGAGTGTGTTCGGGCGAGTGTGTGTTCGGGCGAGTGTGTGTTCGGGCGAGTGTGTGTTCGGGCGAGTGTGTTTGGGCGAGTGTGTGTTTGGACGAGTGTGTGTGTGGGCGAGTGTGTGTTTGAACGAGTGTGTGTTTTGACGAGTGTGTTTGGACGAGTGTGTTTGGGCGAGTGTGTGTTTGGGCGAGTGTGTGTGTGGGCGAGTGTGTGTGTGGGCAAGTGTGTGTGTGGGGACGAGTGTGTGTGTGGGCGAGTGTGTGTTTGAACGAGTGTGTGTTTTGACGAATGTGTTTGGACGAGTGTGTTTGGGCGAGTGTGTGTTTGGGCGAGTGTGTGTTTGGGCGAGTGTGTTCGGGCGAGTGTGTGTTTGGGCGAGTGTGTTTGAGCAAGTGTGTGTTTGGACGAGTGTGTGTTTGGACGAGTGTGTTTGGACGAGTGTGTTTGGGCGAGTGTGTGTTTGGACGAGTGTGTGTTTGGACGAGTGTGTTTGGGCGAGTGTGTGTTTGGGCGAGTGTGTGTTTGGGCGAGTGTGTGTTTGGGCGAGTGTGTGTTGGGCGAGTGTGTGTTTGGGCGAGTGTGTTTGGACGAGTGTGTGTTTGGACGAGTGTGTTTGGACGAGTGTGTTTGGGCGAGAGAGTGTTTGGGCGAGTGTGTGTTTGGGCGAGTGTGTGTTTGGACGAGTGTGTGTTTGGACGAGTGTGTGTTCGGGCGAGTGTGTTTGGGCGAGTGCGTGTTCGGGCGAGTGTGTTTGGGCGAGGGTGTGTTTGGACGAGTGTGTGTTTGAACGAGTGTGTGTTTTGACGAGTGTGTTTGGACGAGTGTGTTTGGGCGAGTGTGTGTTTGGGCGAGTGTGTGTGTGGGCGAGTGTGTGTGTGGGCAAGTGTGTGTGTGGGGACGAGTGTGTGTGTGGGCGAGTGTGTGTGTGGGGACGAGTGTGTGTGTGGGCGAGTGTGTGTTTGAACAAGTGTGTGTTTTGACGAATGTGTTTGGACGAGTGTGTTTGGGCGAGTGTGTGTTTGGGCGAGTGTGTTCGGGCGAGTGTGTGTTTGGGCGAGTGTGTTTGAGCGAGTGTGTGTTTGGACGAGTGTGTGTTTGGACGAGTGTGTTTGGACGAGTGTGTTTGGACGAGTGTGTGTTTGGACGAGTGTGTGTTTGGACGAGTGTGTGTTTGGACGAGTGTGTTTGGGCGAGAGTGTGTTTGGGCGAGTGTGTGTTTGGACGAGTGTGTTTGGACGAGTGTGTTTGGGCGAGAGTGTGTTCGGGCGAGTGTGTTCGGGCGAGTGTGTTCGGGCGAGTGTGTGTTTGGACGAGTGTGTGTTTGGACGAGTGTGTGTTTGGACGAGTGTGTGTTTGGACGAGTGTGTGTTTGGACGAGTGTGTGTTTGGACGAGTGTGTGTTTGGGCGAGTGTGTGTTTGGACGAGTGTGTTTGGACGAGTGTGTTTGGGCGATTGTGTTTGGGCGATTGTGTTTGGGCGAGAGTGTGTTCGGGCGAGTGTGTTCGGGCGGGTGTGTGTTCGGGGGAGTGTGTGTTTGGACGAGTGTGTGTTTGGACGAGTGTGTGTTTGGACGAGTGTGTTTGGACGAGTGTGTGTTTGGACGAGTGTGTTTGGACGAGTGTGTGTTTGGGCGAGTGTGTTTGGACGAGTGTGTTCGGGCGAGAGTGTGTTCGGGCGAGTGTGTGTTCGGGGGAGTGTGTGTTTGGACGAGTGTGTGTTTGGACGAGTGTGTGTTTGGACGAGTGTGTTTGGACGAGTGTGTTTGGGCGAGAGTGTGTTTGGGCGAGTGTGTGTTTGGGCGAGTGTGTGTTTGGGCGAGTGTGTTTGGGCGAGAGTGTGTTTGGGCGAGTGTGTGTTTGGGCGAGTGTGTTCGGGCGAGTGTGTGTTTGGGCGAGTGTGTTTGAGCGAGTGTGTGTTTGGACGAGTGTGTGTTTGGACGAGTGTGTGTTTGGACGAGTGTGTTTGGGCGAGTGTGTTTGGGCGAGTGTGTGTTCGGGCGAGTGTGTGTTCGGGCGAGTGTGTTCGGGGGAGTGTGTGTTTGGACGAGTGTGTGTTTGGACGAGTGTGTGTTTGGACGAGTGTGTTTGGACAAGTGTGTTTGGACGAGTGTGTTTGGGCGAGTGTGTTCGGGCGAGTGTGTGTTCGGGCGAGTGTGTTCGGGGGAGTGTGTGTTTGGACGAGTGTGTGTTTGGACGAGTGTGTGTTTCGACGAGTGTGTGTTTCGACGAGTGTGTTTGGACGAGTGTGTTTGGACGAGTGTGTTTGGGCGAGAGTGTGTTTGGGCGAGTGTGTGTTTGGGCGAGTGTGTGTTTGGAGGAGTGTGTGTTTGGACGAGTGTGTGTTTGGACGAGTGTGTTTGGACGAGTGTGTTTGGGCGAGTGTGTTTGGGCGAGAGTGTGTTTGGGCGAGAGTGTGTTTGGGCGAGTGTGTGTTTGGACGAGTGTGTTTGGACGAGTGTGTTTGGGCGAGAGTGTGTTCGGGCGAGTGTGTTTGGGCGAGTGTGTGTTTGGACGAGTGTGTGTTTGGACGAGTGTGTGTTTGGACGAGTGTGTGTTTGGACGAGTGTGTGTTTGGGCGAGTGTGTGTTTGGACGAGTGTGTTTGGACGAGTGTGTTTGGGCGATTGTGTTTGGGCGATTGTGTTTGGGCGAGAGTGTGTTCGGGCGTTTGGACGAGTGTGTGTTTGGACGAGTGTGTGTTTGGACGAGTGTGTGTTTGGACGAGTGTGTTTGGACGAGTGTGTGTTTGGACGAGTGTCGAGTGTCTCCTCTCCTCTCCTCTTCTCTCTCCTCTTCTCGCTCCTCTCCTCGCTCCAATCCTCGCTCCTCTCCTCTCCTCTCTCCTCTCCTCTCCTCTCCTCGCTCCTCTCCTCTTCTCTCTCCTCTCCTGTCTCCTCGCTCCTCTTCTCGCTCCTCTTCTCGCTCCTCTCCTCTCCTCTCTCCTCGCTCCTCTTCTCGCTCCTCTCCTCTCCTCTCTCCTCGCTCCTCTCCTCTTCTCTCTCCTCTCTCCTCTCCTCTCCTCTTCTCTCTCCTCTCCTCTCTCCTCCTCTTCTCTCTCCTCTCCTCTCTCCTCGCTCCTCTTCTCTCTCCTCTCCTCGCTCCTCTCCTCGCTCCTCTCCTCGCTCCTCTCCTCGCTCCTCTCCTCGCTCCTCTCCTCGCTCCTCTCCTCTCTCCTCTCCTCTCCTCGCTCCTCTCCTCTTCTCTCTCCTCTCTCCTCGCTCCTCTCCTCTTCTCTCTCCTCTCCTCTCTCCTCGCTCCTCTCCTCTTCTCTCTCCTCTCCTGTCTCCTCGCTCCTCTTCTCGCTCCTCTCCTCTTCTCTCCTCACTCCTCTTCTCTCTCCTCTCCTCGCTCCTCTCCTCGCTCCTCTCCTCGCTCCTCTCCTCGCTCCTCTCCTCTCTCCTCTCCTCTCCTCTTCTCTCTCCTCTCTCCTCTCCTCTTCTCTTCTCTCTCCTCTCCCCTCTCCTCGCTCCTCTCCTCTTCTCTCTCCTCTCCTGTCTCCTCGCTCCTCTTCTCGCTCCTCTTCTCGCTCCTCTCCTCTTCTCTCTCCTCTTCTCTCTCCTCTCTCCTCTCCTCGCTCCTCTCCTCGCTCCTCTCCTCTTCTCTCTCCTCTCCTCTCTCCTCGCTCCTCTCCTCTTCTCTCTCCTCTCCTCTCTCCTCTCCTCTCCTCGCTCCTCTCCTCTCCTCGCTCCTCTCCTCTTCTCTCTCCTCTCCTCGCTCCTCTCCTCTTCTCGCTCCTCTCCTCGCTCCAATCCTCGCTCCTCTCCTCGCTCCTCTCCTCGCTCCTCTCCTCTCCTCTCCTCTCTCCTCTCCTCTCCTCGCTCCTCTCCTCTTCTCTCTCCTCTCCTGTCTCCTCGCTCCTCTTCTCGCTCCTCTTCTCGCTCCTCTCCTCTCCTCTCTCCTCGCTCCTCTCCTCTCTCCTCTCCTCTCCTCTCCTCTTCTCTCTCCTCTCCTCTCTCCTCGCTCCTCTCCTCGCTCCTCTCCTCGCTCCTCTCCTCGCTCCTCTCCTCGCTCCTCTCCTCGCTCCTCTCCTCGCTCCTCTCCTCGCTCCTCTCCTCGCTCCTCTCCTCGCTCCTCTCCTCGCTCCTCTCCTCGCTCCTCTCCTCGCTCCTCTCCTCGCTCCTCTCCTCGCTCCTCTCCTCGCTCCTCTCCTCTCTCCTCTCCTCTCTCCTCTCCTCTCCTCGCTCCTCTCCTCTCTCCTCGCTCCTCTCCTCTCTCCTCGCTCCTCTCCTCTTCTCTCTCCTCTCCTCTCTCCTCTCCTCTTCTCTCTCCTCTCCTGTCTCCTCGCTCCTCTTCTCGCTCCTCTTCTCGCTCCTCTTCTCGCTCCTCTTCTCGCTCCTCTCCTCTTCTCTCTCCTCTTCTCGCTCCTCTCCTCTTCTCTCTCCTCTTCTCTCTCATCTCCTCTTCTCTCTCCTCTCCTCTCTCCTCTTCTCTCTCCTCTCCTCTTCTCGCTCCTCTCCTCTCCTCTCTCCTCGCTCCTCTCCTCTTCTCTCTCCTCTCTCCTCTCCTCTCCTCTCCTCTTCTCTCTCCTCTCCTCTCTCCTCGCTCCTCTTCTCGCTCCTCTCCTCGCTCCTCTCCTCGCTCCTCTCCTCGCTCCTCTCCTCTCTCCTCTCCTCGCTCCTCTCCTCGCTCCTCTCCTCGCTCCTCTCCTCTCTCCTCTCCTCGCTCCTCTCCTCTTCTCTCTCCTCTCTCCTCGCTCCTCTCCTCTTCTCTCTCCTCTCCTCTCTCCTCGCTCCTCTCCTCTTCTCTCTCCTCTCCTGTCTCCTCGCTCCTCTTCTCGCTCCTCTCCTCTTCTCTCTCCTCTTCTCTCTCCTCGCTCCTCTTCTCTCTCCTCTCCTCGCTCCTCTCCTCGCTCCTCTCCTCGCTCCTCTCCTCGCTCCTCTCCTCGCTCCTCTCCTCGCTCCTCTCCTCGCTCCTCTCCTCTCCTCTCTCCTCTCCTCTCTCCTCTCCTCTCCTCGCTCCTCTCCTCTCCTCTCCTCGCTCCTCTCCTCTTCTCTCTCCTCGCTCCTCTCCTCGCTCCTCTCTCCTCGCTCCTCTCTCCTCTCCTCTCTCCTCTCCTCTCCTCGCTCCTCTCCTCTTCTCTCTCCTCTCCTCTCCTCGCTCCTCTCCTCTTCTCTCTCCTCTCCTCTTCTCTCTCCTTTCCTGTCTCCTCGCTCCTCTTCTCGCTCCTCTCCTCTTCTCTCTCCTCTTCTCTCTCCTCTTCTCTCTCCTCTTCTCTCTCCTCTCCTCTTCTCTCTCCTCTTCTCTCTCCTCTCCTCTTCTCGCCTCTTCTCGCTCCTCTCCTCGCTCCTCTCCTCTCTCCTCTCCTCTTCTCTCTCCTCTCCTCTCCTCTTCTCTCTCCTCTCCTCTCCTCTTCTCTCTCCTCTCCTCTCTCCTCTCCTCTCCTCTCCTCGCTCCTCTCCTCTCCTCTTCTCTCTCCTCTTCTCTCTCCTCTCCTCGCCTCTTCTCGCTCCTCTCCTCGCTCCTCTCCTCGCTCCTCTCCTCGCTCCTCTCCTCTCCTCTCCTGTCTCCTCGCTCCTCTTCTCGCTCCTCTCCTCTTCTCTCTCCTCTTCTCTCTCCTCTTCTCTCTCCTCTCCTCTTCTCTCTCCTCTTCTCTCTCCTCTCCTCTTCTCGCTCCTCTCCTCGCTCCTCTCCTCGCTCCTCTCCTCTCCTCGCTCCTCTCCTCTCCTCGCTCCTCTCCTCTTCTCTCTCCTCTCCTCTCCTCTTCTCTCTCCTCTCTCCTCTCCTCTCCTCTCCTCTCCTCTCCTCTCCTCTCCTCTCCTCTCCTCTCCTCTCCTCGCTCCTCTCCTCTCCTCTTCTCTCTCCTCTCCTCGCTCCTCTCTCCTCTCCTCTCCTCTCTCCTCTCCTCTCCTCTCTCCTCTCCTCGCTCCTCTCCTCGCTCCTCTCCTCTCTCCTCTCCTCTCCTCTCCTCTCCTCTCCTCTCCTCTCCTCTCCTCGCTCCTCTCCTCGCTCCTCTCCTCTCTCCTCTCCTCTCCTCTCCTCGCTCCTCTCCTCGCTCCTCTCCTCGCTCCTCTCCTCGCTCCTCTCCTCGCTCCTCTCCTCGCTCCTCTCCTCTCCTCTTCTCTCTCCTCTCCTCTCTCCTCTCCTCTCCTCTTCTCTCTCCTCTCCTCGCTCCTCTCTCCTCTCCTCTCCTCTTCTCTCTCCTCTCCTCGCTCCTCTCCTCTTCTCGCTCCTCTCCTCGCTCCTCTCCTCTTCTCTCTCCTCTTCTCTCTCCTCTCCTCTTCTCTCTCCTCTTCTCTCTCCTCTTCTCTCTCCTCTTCTCTCTCCTCTTCTCTCTCCTCTCCTCGCTCCTCTCCGCTTCTCTCTCCTCTCCTCTCTCCTCTCCTCTCCTCTCTCCTCTCCTCGCTCCTCTCCTCGCTCCTCTCCTCGCTCCTCTCCTCGCTCCTCTCCTCGCTCCTCTCCTCGCTCCTCTCCTCGCTCCTCTCCTCTTCTCTCTCCTCTCCTCGCTCCTCTCCTCTTCTCTCTCCTCTCCTCTCCTCTTCTCTCTCCTCTCTCCTCTCCTCTCCTCTCCTCTCCTCTCCTCTCCTCTCCTCTCCTCTCCTCGCTCCTCTCCTCTCCTCTTCTCTCTCCTCTCCTCGCTCCTCTCTCCTCTCCTCTCCTCTCTCCTCTCCTCTCCTCTCTCCTCTCCTCGCTCCTCTCCTCGCTCCTCTCCTCTCTCCTCTCCTCTCCTCTCCTCTCCTCTCCTCTCCTCTCCTCTCCTCGCTCCTCTCCTCGCTCCTCTCCTCTCTCCTCTCCTCTCCTCTCCTCGCTCCTCTCCTCGCTCCTCTCCTCGCTCCTCTCCTCGCTCCTCTCCTCGCTCCTCTCCTCGCTCCTCTCCTCTCCTCTTCTCTCTCCTCTCCTCTCTCCTCTCCTCTCCTCTTCTCTCTCCTCTCCTCGCTCCTCTCTCCTCTCCTCTCCTCTTCTCTCTCCTCTCCTCGCTCCTCTCCTCTTCTCGCTCCTCTCCTCGCTCCTCTCCTCTTCTCTCTCCTCTTCTCTCTCCTCTCCTCTTCTCTCTCCTCTTCTCTCTCCTCTTCTCTCTCCTCTTCTCTCTCCTCTTCTCTCTCCTCTCCTCGCTCCTCTCCGCTTCTCTCTCCTCTCCTCTCCTCTCCTCATGAATCATGTGATCTGGAGCTAGCGCCGCCACACAAGAGAAGGATCGCCTCTCGCTATTCAAATCTCCAACTCTTTACGTTATGCTTTTGTCTTTTATGCCTGTGTGTGTGTGTGTGTGTGTGTGTGTGTGTGTGTGTGTGTGTGTGTGTGTGTGTGTGTGTGTGTGTGTGTGGTGTGTGTGTGTGTGTATTTAAAGCTGCAGTCCGTAACTTCACATCTGGAAGGTATTTTTAAGGGCACCAACCAAATTACGTCTGTACTACCGAGTACAGATTCACATTAAATAAATCAATCGGTACCGAATTTCGGCAACTGAGAACGCATCTGGTGATATTAAACTGCGAAAAGACTATTTAAATACGAATCCTGCGAGTCTGTGCGCGAAAAAATGCTGTAGAAGCACGGTTTACCCCACACACACACACACACACACTTGTGTGTTTCCATCTCGGCCGTCTCATATGAAGACATGAACGCACGAACGGCATCTCCAGAGCCACTGAGAGTCAAAGTTTAATTTGAGAAAAACTACCGTCATAAACACAGAAACTCAAAGATCTTCACAGCAACACGTCAAAATAAAAGTCTGGTTTATCTTGAAAAATACATCACTGTACAGTAGAACTTAGATACGTCTCAATTAATAATACTAACACTAATGTAATAATAATAATCAAAACTTTATTTTTTAAGTAATAAATTACAAATGTTCTGTTTTAATGTTTTAATTTGAACCGTATAAAGTTTAAATAAATTAAAAGATAAATTATATTAATGTCTTTTGTCTTCATTTGATTACCAAAAAATACACAACACATCATTTGTCAGAGATCTTTTCATAGAAATGAAATTAAAAAGAGAAAAAAAAATATGGTTGTTTTTATTAATTAAATTTAAAGGAGCTGTATGTAAGAAATGTGTTTCAATGAATCATAAACGGCCCTGATATATCACTAGACATTAAGAAATCCTGATAGTTTCAAATATTTGTATCACTGACAGTTGTCCGGCCAGGATATTGTCATTTTAAAGTGAAGTTGCAGCCCTCAACTGATGATGATGTGGCCTGAAGCTCCACCCTCCTCCACCTGTCCACCAATCACGAAGTCCGCAGTGTTTCGACATCCGGGTTGCCAGCTCTAGTTACCGCAGCTACAAACATTTTGGATAAAAAATGTCTAACTTTACGAAACCTAAAAGACCTCGTTATGAATCAGAAAAACGTTGCTCAGCGAGAGCCAATGAGGTTCATTCTGGTGTTACGCATCACGCCTGAGCTTCAGCAGAGCCAATGAGGTTCATTCTAGTGTTACGCATCACGCCTGAGCTTCAGCAGAGCCAATGAGGTTCATTCTGGTGTTACGCATCACGCCTGAGCTTCAGCAGAGCCAATGAGGTTCATTCTAGTGTTACGCATCACGCCTGAGCTTCAGTGAGAGCCAATGAGGTTCATTCTAGTGTTACGCATCACGTCTGAGCTTCAGCAGAGCCAATGAGGTTCATTCTAGTGTTACGCATCACGCCTGAGCTTCAGCGTGAGCCAATGAGGTTCATTCTAGTGTTACGCATCACGCCTGAGCTTCAGCAGAGCCAATGAGGTTCATTCTAGTGTTAAGCATCACGCCTGAGCTTCAGCAGAGCCAATGAGGTTCATTCTAGTGTTACGCATCACGCCTGAGCTTCAGCGAGAGCCAATGAGGTTCATTCTAGTGTTACGCATCACGCCTGAGCTTCAGCGAGAGCCAATGAGGTTCATTCTAGTGTTACGCATCACGTCTGAGCTTCAGCAGAGCCAATGAGGTTCATTCTAGTGTTAAGCATCACGCCTGAGCTTCAGCAGAGCCAATGAGGTTCATTCTAGTGTTACGCATCACGCCTGAGCTTCAGCGAGAGCCAATGAGGTTCATTCTAGTGTTACGCATCACGCCTGAGCTTCAGCGAGAGCCAATGAGGTTCATTCTAGTGTTACGCATCACGTCTGAGCTTCAGCAGAGCCAATGAGGTTCATTCTAGTGTTACGCATCACGTCTGAGCTTCAGCAGAGCCAATGAGGTTCATTCTAGTGTTAAGCATCACGCCTGAGCTTCAGCAGAGCCAATGAGGTTCATTCTAGTGTTACGCATCACGCCTGAGCTTCAGCAGAGCCAATGAGGTTCATTCTAGTGTTACGCATCACGCCTGAGCTTTAGCAGAGCCAATGAGGTTCATTCTAGTGTTACGCATCACGCCTGAGCTTCAGCAGAGCCAATGAGGTTCATTCTGGTGTTACGCATCACGTCTGAGCTTCAGCGAGAGCCAATGAGGTTCATTCTAGTGTTACGCATCACGCCTGAGCTTCAGCGAGAGCCAATGAGGTTCATTCTAGTGTTACGCATCACGCCTGAGCTTCAGCGAGAGCCAATGAGGTTCATTCTAGTGTTACGCATCACGCCTGAGCTTCAGCGAGAGCCAATGAGGTTCATTCTAGTGTTACGCATCACGCCTGAGCTTCAGCAGAGCCAATGAGGTTCATTCTAGTGTTACGCATCACGCCTGAGCTTCAGCGAGAGCCAATGAGGTTCATTCTAGTGTTACGCATCACGCCTGAGCTTCAGCGAGAGCCAATGAGGTTCATTCTAGTGTTACGCATCACGCCTGAGCTTCAGCAGAGCCAATGAGGTTCATTCTAGTGTTACGCATCACGCCTGAGCTTCAGCAGAGCCAATGAGGTTCATTCTAGTGTTACGCATCACGTCTGAGCTTCAGCGAGAGCCAATGAGGTTCATTCTAGTGTTACGCATCACGCCTGAGCTTCAGCGAGAGCCAATGAGGTTCATTCTAGTGTTACGCATCACGCCTGAGCTTCAGCAGAGCCAATGAGGTTCATTCTAGTGTTACGCATCACGCCTGAGCTTCAGCGAGAGCCAATGAGGTTCATTCTAGTGTTACGCATCACGCCTGAGCTTCAGCAGAGCCAATGAGGTTCATTCTAGTGTTACGCATCACGCCTGAGCTTCAGCGAGAGCCAATGAGGTTCATTCTAGTGTTACGCATCACGCCTGAGCTTTAGCAGAGCCAATGAGGTTCATTCTAGTGTTACGCATCACGCCTGAGCTTTAGCAGAGCCAATGAGGTTCATTCTAGTGTTACGCATCACGCCTGAGCTTTAGCAGAGCCAATGAGGTTCATTCTAGTGTTACGCATCAAGCCTGAGCTTCAGCGAGAGCCAATGAGGTTCATTCTAGTGTTACGCATCACGTCTGAGCTTCAGCAGAGCCAATGAGGTTCATTCTAGTGTTACGCATCACGCCTGAGCTTCAGCAGAGCCAATGAGGTTCATTCTAGTGTTACGCATCACGCCTGAGCTTCAGCGAGAGCCAATGAGGTTCATTCTAGTGTTACGCATCACGCCTGAGCTTCAGCGAGAGCCAATGAGGTTCATTCTAGTGTTACGCATCACGTCTGAGCTTCAGCGAGAGCCAATGAGGTTCATTCTAGTGTTACGCATCACGCCTGAGCTTCAGCAGAGCCAATGAGGTTCATTCTGGTGTTACGCATCACGTCTGAGCTTCAGCAGAGCCAATGAGGTTCATTCTAGTGTTACGCATCACGTCTGAGCTTCAGCAGAGCCAATGAGGTTCATTCTAGTGTTACGCATCACGTCTGAGCTTCAGCAGAGCCAATGAGGTTCATTCTAGTGTTACGCATCACGTCTGAGCTTCAGCAGAGCCAATGAGGTTCATTCTAGTGTTACGCATCACGTCTGAGCTTCAGCGAGAGCCAATGAGGTTCATTCTAGTGTTACGCATCACGCCTGAGCTTCAGCGAGAGCCAATGAGGTTCATTCTAGTGTTACGCATCACGCCTGAGCTTCAGCAGAGCCAATGAGGTTCATTCTAGTGTTACGCATCACGCCTGAGCTTCAGCGAGAGCCAATGAGGTTCATTCTAGTGTTACGCATCACGCCTGAGCTTCAGCAGAGCCAATGAGGTTCATTCTAGTGTTACGCATCACGCCTGAGCTTCAGCAGAGCCAATGAGGTTCATTCTAGTGTTACGCATCACGCCTGAGCTTTAGCAGAGCCAATGAGGTTCATTCTAGTGTTACGCATCACGCCTGAGCTTCAGCGAGAGCCAATGAGGTTCATTCTAGTGTTACGCATCACGTCTGAGCTTCAGCAGAGCCAATGAGGTTCATTCTGGTGTTACGCATCACGTCTGAGCTTCAGCGAGAGCCAATGAGGTTCATTCTAGTGTTACGCATCACGCCTGAGCTTCAGCGAGAGCCAATGAGGTTCATTCTAGTGTTACGCATCACGTCTGAGCTTCAGCGAGAGCCAATGAGGTTCATTCTAGTGTTACGCATCACGCCTGAGCTTCAGCGAGAGCCAATGAGGTTCATTCTAGTGTTACGCATCACGCCTGAGCTTCAGCGAGAGCCAATGAGGTTCATTCTAGTGTTACGCATCACGCCTGAGCTTCAGCAGAGCCAATGAGGTTCATTCTAGTGTTACGCATCACGCCTGAGCTTCAGCGAGAGCCAATGAGGTTCATTCTAGTGTTACGCATCACGCCTGAGCTTCAGCGAGAGCCAATGAGGTTCATTCTAGTGTTACGCATCACGCCTGAGCTTCAGCGAGAGCCAATGAGGTTCATTCTAGTGTTACGCATCACGTCTGAGCTTCAGCGAGAGCCAATGAGGTTCATTCTAGTGTTACGCATCACGTCTGAGCTTCAGCAGAGCCAATGAGGTTCATTCTAGTGTTACGCATCACGCCTGAGCTTCAGCAGAGCCAATGAGGTTCATTCTAGTGTTACGCATCACGTCTGAGCTTCAGCAGAGCCAATGAGGTTCATTCTAGTGTTACGCATCACGCCTGAGCTTCAGCGGGAGCCAATGAGGTTCATTCTGGTGTTACGCATCACGCCTGAGCTTCAACGAGAGCCAATGAGGTTCATTCTAGTGTTACGCATCACGCCTGAGCTTCAGCAGAGCCAATGAGGTTCATTCTGGTGTTACGCATCACGCCTGAGCTTCAGCGAGAGCCAATGAGGTTCATTCTAGTGTTACGCATCACGCCTGAGCTTCAGCAGAGCCAATGAGGTTCATTCTAGTGTTACGCATCACGCCTGAGCTTCAGCGAGAGCCAATGAGGTTCATTCTAGTGTTACGCATCACGCCTGAGCTTCAGCAGAGCCAATGAGGTTCATTCTAGTGTTACGCATCACGCCTGAGCTTCAGCAGAGCCAATGAGGTTCATTCTAGTGTTACGCATCACGCCTGAGCTTCAGCGAGAGCCAATGAGGTTCATTCTAGTGTTACGCATCACGCCTGAGCTTCAGCAGAGCCAATGAGGTTCATTCTAGTGTTACGCATCACGCCTGAGCTTCAGCAGAGCCAATGAGGTTCATTCTAGTGTTACGCATCACGCCTGAGCTTCAGCAGAGCCAATGAGGTTCATTCTAGTGTTACGCATCACGCCTGAGCTTCAGCAGAGCCAATGAGGTTCATTCTAGTGTTACGCATCACGCCTGAGCTTCAGCGGAGCCAATGAGGTTCATTCTAGTGTTACGCATCACGCCTGAGCTTCAGCGAGAGCCAATGAGGTTCATTCTAGTGTTACGCATCACGCCTGAGCTTCAGCAGAGCCAATGAGGTTCATTCTAGTGTTACGCATCACGCCTGAGCTTCAGCGAGAGCCAATGAGGTTCATTCTAGTGTTACGCATCACGCCTGAGCTTCAGCAGAGCCCATGAGGTTCATTCTAGGTTACGCATCACGCCTGAGCTTCAGCGAGAGCCAATGAGGTTCATTCTAGTGTTACGCATCACGCCTGAGCTTCAGCGGGAGCCAATGAGGTTCATTCTAGTGTTACGCATCACGCCTGAGCTTCAGCGAGAGCCAATGAGGTTCATTCTAGTGTTACGCATCACGCCTGAGCTTCAGCGAGAGCCAATGAGGTTCATTCTAGTGTTACGCATCACGCCTGAGCTTCAGCGAGAGCCAATGAGGTTCATTCTAGTGTTACGCATCACGCCTGAGCTTCAGCGAGAGCCAATGAGGTTCATTCTAGTGTTACGCATCACGCCTGAGCTTCAGCAGAGCCAATGAGGTTCATTCTAGTGTTACGCATCACGCCTGAGCTTCAGCGAGAGCCAATGAGGTTCATTCTAGTGTTACGCATCACGCCTGAGCTTCAGCAGAGCAATGAGGTTCATTCTGGTGTACGCATCACGCCTGAGCTTCAGCAGAGCCAATGAGGTTCATTCTAGTGTTACGCATCACGCCTGAGCTTCAGCGAGAGCCAATGAGGTTCATTCTAGTGTTACGCATCACGCCTGAGCTTCAGCGAGAGCCAATGAGGTTCATTCTAGTGTTACGCATCACGCCTGAGCTTCAGCAGAGCCAATGAGGTTCATTCTAGTGTTACGCATCACGCCTGAGCTTCAGCGAGAGCCAATGAGGTTCATTCTAGTGTTACGCATCACGCCTGAGCTTCAGCGAGAGCCAATGAGGTTCATTCTAGTGGTACGCATCACGCCTGAGCTCAGCGAGAGCCAATGAGGTTCATTCTAGTGTTACGCATCACGCCTGAGCTTCAGCGAGAGCCAATGCAGGTTCATTCTAGTGTTACGCATCACGCCTGAGCTTCAGCGAGAGCCAATGAGGTTCATTCTGGTGTTACGCATCACGTCTGAGCTTCAGCGAGAGCCAATGAGGTTCAATTCTAGTGTTACGCATCACGTCTGAGCTTCAGCGAGAGCCAATGAGGTTCATTCTAGTGTTACGCATCACGTCTGAGCTTCAGCGAGAGCCAATGAGGTTCATTCTAGTGTTACGCATCACGTCTGAGCTTCAGCGAGAGCAATGAGTTCATTCTAGTGTTACGCATCACGCCTGAGCTTCAGCGGGAGCCAATGAGGTTCATTCTAGTGTTACGCATCACGTCTGAGCTTCAGCGAGAGCCAATGAGGTTCATTCTAGTGTTACGCATCACGCCTGAGCTTCAGCGAGAGCCAATGAGGTTCATTCTAGTGTTACGCATCACGTCTGAGCTTCAGCGAGAGCCAATGAGGTTCATTCTAGTGTTACGCATCACGCTGAGCTTCAGCGAGAGCCAATGAGGTTCATTCTGGTGTTACGCATCACGTCTGAGCTTCAGCGAGAGCCAATGAGGTTCATTCTAGTGTTTACGCATCACGTCTGAGCTTCAGCGAGAGCCAATGAGGTTCATTCTAGTGTTACGCATCACGTCTGAGCTTCAGCGAGAGCCATGAGGTTCATTCTAGTGTTACGCATCACGTCTGAGCTTCAGCGAGAGCCAATGAGGTTCATTCTAGTGTTACGCATCACGTCTGAGCTTCAGCGAGAGCCAATGAGGTTCATTCTAGTGTTACGCATCACGCCTGAGCTTCAGCGAGAGCCAATGAGGTTCATTCTAGTGTTACGCATCACAGCCTGAGCTTCAGCGAGAGCCAATGAGGTTCATTCTAGTGTTACGCATCACGTCCTGAGCTTCAGCGAGAGCCAATGAGGTTCATTCTAGTGTTACGCATCACGCCTGAGCTTCAGCGAGAGCCAATGAGGTTCATTCTAGTGTTACGCATCACGTCCTGAGCTTCAGCGAGAGCCAATGAGGTTCATTCTAGTGTTACGCATCACGCCTGAGCTTCAGCGGATGCCAATGAGGTTCATTCTAGTGTTACGCATCATCGTCTGAGCTTCAGCGAGAGCCAATGAGGTTCATTCTAGTGTTACGCATCACGTCTGAGCTTCAGCGAGAGCCAATGAGGTTCATTCTAGTGTTACGCATCACGTCTGAGCTTCAGCGAGAGCCAATGAGGTTCATTCTAGTGTTACGCATCACGCCTGAGCTTCAGCGAGAGCCCAATGAGGTTCATTCTAGTGTTACGCATCACGTCTGAGCTTCAGCGAGAGCCAATGAGGTTCATTCTAGTGTTACGCATCACGCCTGAGCTTCAGCGAGAGCCAATGAGGTTCATTCTAGTGTTACGCATCACGCCTGAGCTTCAGCAGAGCCAATGAGGTTCATTCTAGTGTTACGCATCACGCCTGAGCTTCAGCGAGAGCCAATGAGGTTCATTCTAGTGTTACGCATCACGCCTGAGCTTCAGCGAGAGCCAATGAGGTTCATTCTAGTGTTACGCATCACGCCTGAGCTTCAGCGAGAGCCAATGAGGTTCATTCTAGTGTTACGCATCACGCCTGAGCTTCAGCGAGAGCCAATGAGGTTCATTCTAGTGTTACGCATCACGCCTGAGCTTCAGCGAGAGCCAATGAGGTTCATTCTAGTGTTACGCATCACGCCTGAGCTTCAGCGAGAGCCATGAGTTCATTCTAGTGTTACGCATCACGCCTGAGCTTCAGCGAGAGCCAATGAGGTTCATTCTAGTGTTACGCATCACGCCTGAGCTTCAGCGAGAGCCAATGAGGTTCATTCTAGTGTTACGCATCACGCCTGAGCTTCAGCGAGAGCCAATGAGGTTCATTCTAGTGTTACGCATCACGCTGAGCTTCAGCGAGAGCCAATGAGGTTCATTCTGTTTACGCATCACGTCTGTGCTTCAGCGAGCCAATGAGGTCATTCTAGGTGTTACGCATCAGACTGAGCTTCAGCGAGAGCCAATGAGGTTCATTCTAGTGTTACGCATCACGCCTGAGCTTCAGCGAGAGCCAATGAGGTTCATTCTGGTGTTACGCATCACGTCTGAGCTTCAGCAGAGCCAATGAGGTTCATTCTAGTGTTACGCATCACGCCTGAGCTTCAGCGAGAGCCAATGAGGTTCATTCTAGTGTTACGCATCACGCCTGAGCTTCAGCGAGAGCCAATGAGGTTCATTCTAGTGTTACGCATCACGCCTGAGCTTCAGCGAGAGCCAATGAGGGTTCATTCTAGTGTTACGCATCTACGCCTGAGCTTCAGCGAGAGCCAATGAGGTTCATTCTAGTGTTACGCATCACGCCTGAGCTTCAGCGAGAGCCAATGAGGTTCATTCTAGTGTTACGCATCACGCCTGAGCTTCAGCGAGAGCCAATGAGGTTCATTCTAGTGTTACGCATCACGCCTGAGCTTCAGCAGAGCCAATGAGGTTCATTCTGGTGTTACGCATCACGCTGAGCTTCAGCGAGAGCCAATGAGGTTCATTCTAGTGTTACGCATCACGCCTGAGCTTCAGCGAGAGCCAATGAGGTTCATTCTAGTGTTACGCATCACGCCTGAGCTTCAGCGAGAGCCAATGAGGTTCATTCTAGTGTTACGCATCACGCCTGAGCTTCAGCAGAGCCAATGAGGTTCATTCTGGTGTTACGCATCACGTCTGAGCTTCAGCAGAGCCAATGGAGGTTCATTCTAGTGTTACGCATCACGCCTGAGCTTCAGCGAGAGCCAATGAGGTTCATTCTAGTGTTACGCATCACGCCTGAGCTTCAGCGAGAGCCAATGAGGTTCATTCTAGTGTTACGCATCACGCCTGAGCTTCAGCGAGAGCCAATGAGGTTCATTCTAGTGTTACGCATCACGCTGAGCTTCAGCGAGAGCCAATGAGGTTCATTCTAGTGTTACGCATCACGCCTGAGCTTCAGCAGAGCCAATGAGGTTCATTCTAGTGTTACGCATCACGCCTGAGCTTCAGCGGAGCAATGAGGTCATTCTAGTGTTACGCATCACGCCTGAGCTTCAGCAGAGCCAATGAGGTTCATTCTAGTGTTACGCATCACGCCTGAGCTTCAGCGAGAGCCAATGAGGTTCATCTTCTAGTGTTACGCACTCACGCCTGAGCTTCAGCAGAGCCAATGAGGTTCATTCTAGTGTTACGCATCACGCCTGAGCTTCAGCAGAGCCAATGAGGTTCATTCTAGTGTTACGCATCACGCCTGAGCTTCAGCAGAGCCAATGAGGTTCATTCTAGTGTTACGCATCACGCCTGAGCTTCAGCGAGAGCCAATGAGGGTCATTCTAGTGTTACGCATCACGCCTGAGCTTCAGCGAGAGCCAATGAGGTTCATTCTAGTGTTACGCATCACGCCTGAGCTTCAGCGAGAGCCCAATGAGGTTCATTCTAGGTGTTACGCATCACGCCTGAGCTTCAGCGAGAGCCAATGAGGTTCATTCTAGTGTTACGCATCACGCCTGAGCTTCAGCGAGAGCCAATGAGGTTCATTCTAGTGTTACGCATCACGCCTGAGCTTCAGCAGAGCCAATGAGGTTCATTCTAGTGTTACGCATCACGCCTGAGCTTCAGCGGAGAGCCAATGAGGTTCATTCTAGTGTTACGCATCACGCCTGAGCCTTCAGCAGAGCCAATGAGGTTCATTCTAGTGTTACGCATCACGCCTGAGCTTCAGCGAGAGCCAATGAGGTTCATTCTAGTGTTACGCATCACGCCTGAGCTTCAGCAGAGCCCATGAGGTTCATTCTAGTGTTACGCATCACGCCTGAGCTTCAGCAGAGCCAATGAGTTCATTCTAGTGTTACGCATCACGCCTGAGCTTCAGCAGAGCCAATGAGGTTCATTCTAGTGTTACGCATCACGCCTGAGCTTCAGCGAGAGCCAATGAGGTTCATTCTAGTGTTACGCATCACGCCTGAGCTTCAGCGGAGCCAATGAGGTTCATTCTAGTGTACGCATCACGCCTGAGCTTCAGCGAGAGCCAATGAGGTTCATTCTAGTGTTACGCATCACGCCTGAGCTTCAGCGAGAGCAATGAGGTTCATTCTAGTGTTACGCATCACGCCTGAGCTTCAGCAGAGCCAATGAGGTTCATTCTAGTGTTACGCATCACGCCTGAGCTTCAGCGAGAGCCAATGAGGTTCATTCTAGTGTTACGCATCACGCCTGAGCTTCAGCGAGAGCCAATGAGGTTCATTCTAGTGTTACGCATCACGCCTGAGCTTCAGCAGAGCCAATGAGGTTCATTCTAGTGTTACGCATCACGCCTGAGCTTCAGCGAGAGCCAATGAGGTTCATTCTAGTGTTACGCATCACGCCTGAGCTTCAGCGAGAGCCAATGAGGTTCATTCTAGTGTTACGCATCACGCTGAGCTTCAGCAGAGCCATGAGGTTCATTCTAGTGTTACGCATCACGCCTGAGCTTCAGCGAGAGCCAATGAGGTTCATTCTAGTGTTACGCATCACGCCTGAGCTTCAGCGAGAGCCAATGAGGTTCATTCTAGTGTTACGCATCACGCCTGAGCTTCAGCGAGAGCCAATGAGGTTCATTCTAGTGTTACGCATCACGCCTGAGCTTCAGCGAGAGCCAATGAGGTTCATTCTAGTGTTACGCATCACGCCTGAGCTTCAGCGAGAGCCAATCGAGGTTCATTCTGGTGTTACGCATCACGCTGAGCTTCAGCGAGAGCCAATGAGGTTCATTCTAGTGTTACGCATCACGTCTGAGCTTCAGCGAGAGCCAATGAGGTTCATTCTAGTGTTACGCATCACGCTGAGCTTCAGCGAGAGCCAATGAGGTTCATTCTAGTGTTACGCATCACGCCTGATGCTTCAGCGGAGCCAATGAGGTTCATTCTAGTGTTACGCATCACGGCTGAGCTTCAGCGAGAGCCAATGAGGTTCATTCTAGTGTTACGCATCACGCCTGAGCTTCAGCGAGGAGCCAATGAGGTTCATTCTAGTGTTACGCATCACGTCCTGAGCTTCAGCGAGAGCCAATGAGGTTCATTCTGGTGTTACGCATCACGCCTGAGCTTCAGCGAGAGCCAATGAGGTTCATTCTAGTGTTACGCATCAGCCTGAGCTTCAGCGAGAGCCAATGAGGTTCATTCTAGTGTTACGCATCACGCCTGAGCTTCAGCGAGAGCCAATGAGGTTCATTCTAGTGTTACGCATCACGTCCTGAGCTTCAGCGAGAGCCAATGAGGTTCATTCTAGTGTTACGCATCACGCCTGAGCTTCAGCGAGAGCCAATGAGGTTCATTCTAGTGTTACAGCATCACGCTGAGCTTCAGCGAGAGCCAATGAGGTTCATTCTAGTGTTACGCATCACGTCCTGAGCTTCAGCGAGAGC
>NC_137115.1:58601244-58611249 GCF_949357685.1 Gobio gobio | reverse complement strand
TAGTGTTACGCATCACGCCTGAGCTTCAGCAGAGCCAATGAGGTTCATTCTAGTGTTACGCATCACGCCTGAGCTTCAGCAGAGCCAATGAGGTTCATTCTAGTGTTACGCATCACGCCTGAGCTTCAGCAGAGCCAATGAGGTTCATTCTAGTGTTACGCATCACGCCTGAGCTTCAGCAGAGCCAATGAGGTTCATTCTAGTGTTACGCATCACGCCTGAGCTTCAGCGGGAGCCAATGAGGTTCATTCTAGTGTTACGCATCACGCCTGAGCTTCAGCGAGAGCCAATGAGGTTCATTCTAGTGTTACGCATCACGCCTGAGCTTCAGCAGAGCCAATGAGGTTCATTCTAGTGTTACGCATCACGCCTGAGCTTCAGCGAGAGCCAATGAGGTTCATTCTAGTGTTACGCATCACGCCTGAGCTTCAGCAGAGCCCATGAGGTTCATTCTAGTGTTACGCATCACGCCTGAGCTTCAGCGAGAGCCAATGAGGTTCATTCTAGTGTTACGCATCACGCCTGAGCTTCAGCGGGAGCCAATGAGGTTCATTCTAGTGTTACGCATCACGTCTGAGCTTCAGCGAGAGCCAATGAGGTTCATTCTAGTGTTACGCATCACGCCTGAGCTTCAGCGGGAGCCAATGAGGTTCATTCTAGTGTTACGCATCACGCCTGAGCTTCAGCGAGAGCCAATGAGGTTCATTCTAGTGTTACGCATCACGCCTGAGCTTCAGCGAGAGCCAATGAGGTTCATTCTAGTGTTACGCATCACGCCTGAGCTTCAGCAGAGCCAATGAGGTTCATTCTAGTGTTACGCATCACGCCTGAGCTTCAGCGAGAGCCAATGAGGTTCATTCTAGTGTTACGCATCACGCCTGAGCTTCAGCAGAGCCAATGAGGTTCATTCTGGTGTTACGCATCACGCCTGAGCTTCAGCAGAGCCAATGAGGTTCATTCTAGTGTTACGCATCACGCCTGAGCTTCAGCGAGAGCCAATGAGGTTCATTCTAGTGTTACGCATCACGCCTGAGCTTCAGCGAGAGCCAATGAGGTTCATTCTAGTGTTACGCATCACGCCTGAGCTTCAGCAGAGCCAATGAGGTTCATTCTAGTGTTACGCATCACGCCTGAGCTTCAGCGAGAGCCAATGAGGTTCATTCTAGTGTTACGCATCACGCCTGAGCTTCAGCGAGAGCCAATGAGGTTCATTCTAGTGTTACGCATCACGCCTGAGCTTCAGCGAGAGCCAATGAGGTTCATTCTAGTGTTACGCATCACGCCTGAGCTTCAGCGAGAGCCAATGAGGTTCATTCTGGTGTTACGCATCACGCCTGAGCTTCAGCGAGAGCCAATGAGGTTCATTCTGGTGTTACGCATCACGTCTGAGCTTCAGCGAGAGCCAATGAGGTTCATTCTAGTGTTACGCATCACGTCTGAGCTTCAGCGAGAGCCAATGAGGTTCATTCTAGTGTTACGCATCACGTCTGAGCTTCAGCGAGAGCCAATGAGGTTCATTCTAGTGTTACGCATCACGCCTGAGCTTCAGCGGGAGCCAATGAGGTTCATTCTAGTGTTACGCATCACGTCTGAGCTTCAGCGAGAGCCAATGAGGTTCATTCTAGTGTTACGCATCACGCCTGAGCTTCAGCGGGAGCCAATGAGGTTCATTCTAGTGTTACGCATCACGCCTGAGCTTCAGCGAGAGCCAATGAGGTTCATTCTGGTGTTACGCATCACGCCTGAGCTTCAGCAGAGCCAATGAGGTTCATTCTAGTGTTACGCATCACGCCTGAGCTTCAGCGAGAGCCAATGAGGTTCATTCTAGTGTTACGCATCACGTCTGAGCTTCAGCGAGAGCCAATGAGGTTCATTCTAGTGTTACGCATCACGTCTGAGCTTCAGCGAGAGCCAATGAGGTTCATTCTAGTGTTACGCATCACGCCTGAGCTTCAGCGAGAGCCAATGAGGTTCATTCTAGTGTTACACATCACGTCTGAGCTTCAGCGAGAGCCAATGAGGTTCATTCTAGTGTTACGCATCACGCCTGAGCTTCAGCGAGAGCCAATGAGGTTCATTCTGGTGTTACGCATCACGTCTGAGCTTCAGCGAGAGCCAATGAGGTTCATTCTAGTGTTACGCATCACGTCTGAGCTTCAGCGAGAGCCAATGAGGTTCATTCTAGTGTTACGCATCACGTCTGAGCTTCAGCGAGAGCCAATGAGGTTCATTCTAGTGTTACGCATCACGTCTGAGCTTCAGCGAGAGCCAATGAGGTTCATTCTAGTGTTACGCATCACGTCTGAGCTTCAGCGAGAGCCAATGAGGTTCATTCTAGTGTTACGCATCACGCCTGAGCTTCAGCAGAGCCAATGAGGTTCATTCTAGTGTTACGCATCACGCCTGAGCTTCAGCGAGAGCCAATGAGGTTCATTCTAGTGTTACGCATCACGCCTGAGCTTCAGCGAGAGCCAATGAGGTTCATTCTAGTGTTACGCATCACGCCTGAGCTTCAGCGAGAGCCAATGAGGTTCATTCTAGTGTTACGCATCACGCCTGAGCTTCAGCGAGAGCCAATGAGGTTCATTCTGGTGTTACGCATCACGCCTGAGCTTCAGCGAGAGCCAATGAGGTTCATTCTGGTGTTACGCATCACGTCTGAGCTTCAGCGAGAGCCAATGAGGTTCATTCTAGTGTTACGCATCACGTCTGAGCTTCAGCGAGAGCCAATGAGGTTCATTCTAGTGTTACGCATCACGTCTGAGCTTCAGCGAGAGCCAATGAGGTTCATTCTAGTGTTACGCATCACGTCTGAGCTTCAGCGAGAGCCAATGAGGTTCATTCTAGTGTTACGCATCACGTCTGAGCTTCAGCGAGAGCCAATGAGGTTCATTCTAGTGTTACGCATCACGCCTGAGCTTCAGCGAGAGCCAATGAGGTTCATTCTAGTATTACGCATCACGTCTGAGCTTCAGCAGAGCCAATGAGGTTCATTCTAGTGTTACGCATCACGTCTGAGCTTCAGCGAGAGCCAATGAGGTTCATTCTAGTGTTACGCATCACGCCTGAGCTTCAGCGAGAGCCAATGAGGTTCATTCTAGTGTTACGCATCACGCCTGAGCTTCAGCGAGAGCCAATGAGGTTCATTCTAGTGTTACGCATCACGCCTGAGCTTCAGCGAGAGCCAATGAGGTTCATTCTAGTGTTACGCATCACGCCTGAGCTTCAGCGAGAGCCAATGAGGTTCATTCTAGTGTTACGCATCACGCCTGAGCTTCAGCGAGAGCCAATGAGGTTCATTCTAGTGTTACGCATCACGCCTGAGCTTCAGCGAGAGCCAATGAGGTTCATTCTGGTGTTACGCATCACGCCTGAGCTTCAGCGAGAGCCAATGAGGTTCATTCTAGTGTTAGGCATCACGCCTGAGCTTCAGCAGAGCCAATGAGGTTCATTCTAGTGTTACGCATCACGCCTGAGCTTCAGCAGAGCCAATGAGGTTCATTCTGGTGTTACGCATCACGTCTGAGCTTCAGCAGAGCCAATGAGGTTCATTCTAGTGTTACGCATCACGCCTGAGCTTCAGCGAGAGCCAATGAGGTTCATTCTAGTGTTACGCATCACGCCTGAGCTTCAGCAGAGCCAATGAGGTTCATTCTGGTGTTACGCATCACGTCTGAGCTTCAGCAGAGCCAATGAGGTTCATTCTAGTGTTACGCATCACGCCTGAGCTTCAGCGAGAGCCAATGAGGTTCATTCTAGTGTTACGCATCACGCCTGAGCTTCAGCGAGAGCCAATGAGGTTCATTCTAGTGTTACGCATCACGCCTGAGCTTCAGCGAGAGCCAATGAGGTTCATTCTAGTGTTACGCATCACGCCTGAGCTTCAGCGAGAGCCAATGAGGTTCATTCTAGTGTTACGCATCACGCCTGAGCTTCAGCGAGAGCCAATGAGGTTCATTCTGGTGTTACGCATCACGCCTGAGCTTCAGCGAGAGCCAATGAGGTTCATTCTGGTGTTACGCATCACGTCTGAGCTTCAGCAGAGCCAATGAGGTTCATTCTAGTGTTACGCATCACGCCTGAGCTTCAGCAGAGCCAATGAGGTTCATTCTGGTGTTACGCATCACGTCTGAGCTTCAGCAGAGCCAATGAGGTTCATTCTAGTGTTACGCATCACGCCTGAGCTTCAGCAGAGCCAATGAGGTTCATTCTGGTGTTACGCATCACGTCTGAGCTTCAGCAGAGCCAATGAGGTTCATTCTAGTGTTACGCATCACGCCTGAGCTTCAGCGAGAGCCAATGAGGTTCATTCTAGTGTTAGGCATCACGCCTGAGCTTCAGCGAGAGCCAATGAGGTTCATTCTAGTGTTACGCATCACGCCTGAGCTTCAGCGAGAGCCAATGAGGTTCATTCTAGTGTTAGGCATCACGCCTGAGCTTCAGCAGAGCCAATGAGGTTCATTCTAGTGTTACGCATCACGCCTGAGCTTCAGCAGAGCCAATGAGGTTCATTCTGGTGTTACGCATCACGTCTGAGCTTCAGCAGAGCCAATGAGGTTCATTCTAGTGTTACGCATCACGCCTGAGCTTCAGCGAGAGCCAATGAGGTTCATTCTAGTGTTATGCATCACGCCTGAGCTTCAGCGAGAGCCAATGAGGTTCATTCTAGTGTTATGCATCACGCCTGAGCTTCAGCGAGAGCCAATGAGGTTCATTCTAGTGTTACGCATCACGCCTGAGCTTCAGCGAGAGCCAATGAGGTTCATTCTAGTGTTATGCATCACGCCTGAGCTTCAGCAGAGCCAATGAGGTTCATTCTGGTGTTACGCATCACGTCTGAGCTTCAGCGAGAGCCAATGAGGTTCATTCTAGTGTTACGCATCACGTCTGAGCTTCAGCGAGAGCCAATGAGGTTCATTCTAGTGTTACGCATCACGCCTGAGCTTCAGCAGAGCCAATGAGGTTCATTCTAGTGTTACGCATCACGCCTGAGCTTCAGCAGAGCCAATGAGGTTCATTCTAGTGTTACGCATCACGTCTGAGCTTCAGCGAGAGCCAATGAGGTTCATTCTAGTGTTACGCATCACGTCTGAGCTTCAGCAGAGCCAATGAGGTTCATTCTGGTGTTACGCATCACGCCTGAGCTTCAGCAGAGCCAATGAGGTTCATTCTAGTGTTACGCATCACGCCTGAGCTTCAGCAGAGCCAATGAGGTTCATTCTAGTGTTACGCATCACGCCTGAGCTTCAGCAGAGCCAATGAGGTTCATTCTAGTGTTACGCATCACGTCTGAGCTTCAGCGAGAGCCAATGAGGTTCATTCTAGTGTTACGCATCACGCCTGAGCTTCAGCGAGAGCCAATGAGGTTCATTCTAGTGTTACGCATCACGCCTGAGCTTCAGCAGAGCCAATGAGGTTCATTCTAGTGTTACGCATCACGCCTGAGCTTCAGCAGAGCCAATGAGGTTCATTCTAGTGTTACGCATCACGCCTGAGCTTCAGCGAGAGCCAATGAGGTTCATTCTAGTGTTACGCATCACGCCTGAGCTTCAGCGAGAGCCAATGAGGTTCATTCTAGTGTTACGCATCACGCCTGAGCTTCAGCAGAGCCAATGAGGTTCATTCTAGTGTTACGCATCACGCCTGAGCTTCAGCAGAGCCAATGAGGTTCATTCTAGTGTTACGCATCACGCCTGAGCTTCAGCAGAGCCAATGAGGTTCATTCTAGTGTTACGCATCACGCCTGAGCTTCAGCAGAGCCAATGAGGTTCATTCTAGTGTTACGCATCACGCCTGAGCTTCAGCGAGAGCCAATGAGGTTCATTCTAGTGTTACGCATCACGTCTGAGCTTCAGCAGAGCCAATGAGGTTCATTCTAGTGTTACGCATCACGCCTGAGCTTCAGCGAGAGCCAATGAGGTTCATTCTGGTGTTACGCATCACGCCTGAGCTTCAGCAGAGCCAATGAGGTTCATTCTAGTGTTACGCATCACGCCTGAGCTTCAGCAGAGCCAATGAGGTTCATTCTAGTGTTACGCATCACGCCTGAGCTTCAGCGAGAGCCAATGAGGTTCATTCTGGTGTTACGCATCACGCCTGAGCTCAGCAGAGCCAATGAGGTTCATTCTAGTGTTACGCATCACGCCTGAGCTTCAGCGAGAGCCAATGAGGTTCATTCTGGTGTTACGCATCACGCCTGAGCTTCAGCAGAGCCAATGAGGTTCATTCTAGTGTTACGCATCACGCCTGAGCTTCAGCGAGAGCCAATGAGGTTCATTCTAGTGTTACGCATCACGCCTGAGCTTCAGCGAGAGCCAATGAGGTTCATTCTAGTGTTACGCATCACGCCTGAGCTTCAGCAGAGCCAATGAGGTTCATTCTAGTGTTACGCATCACGCCTGAGCTTCAGCGAGAGCCAATGAGGTTCATTCTGGTGTTACGCATCACGCCTGAGCTTCAGCAGAGCCAATGAGGTTCATTCTAGTGTTACGCATCACGCCTGAGCTTCAGCGGGAGCCAATGAGGTTCATTCTAGTGTTACGCATCACGCCTGAGCTTCAGCAGAGCCAATGAGGTTCATTCTAGTGTTACGCATCACGCCTGAGCTTCAGCGAGAGCCAATGAGGTTCATTCTAGTGTTACGCATCACGTCTGAGCTTCAGCAGAGCCAATGAGGTTCATTCTAGTGTTACGCATCACGCCTGAGCTTCAGCGTGAGCCAATGAGGTTCATTCTAGTGTTACGCATCACGCCTGAGCTTCAGCAGAGCCAATGAGGTTCATTCTAGTGTTACGCATCACGTCTGAGCTTCAGCGAGAGCCAATGAGGTTCATTCTAGTGTTACGCATCACGCCTGAGCTTCAGCAGAGCCAATGAGGTTCATTCTAGTGTTACGCATCACGTCTGAGCTTCAGCAGAGCCAATGAGGTTCATTCTAGTGTACGCATCACGCCTGAGCTTCAGCGAGAGCCAATGAGGTTCATTCTAGTGTTACGCATCACGTCTGAGCTTCAGCAGAGCCAATGAGGTTCATTCTAGTGTTACGCATCACGCCTGAGCTTTAGCAGAGCCAATGAGGTTCATTCTAGTGTTACGCATCACGTCTGAGCTTCAGCAGAGCCAATGAGGTTCATTCTAGTGTTACGCATCACGCCTGAGCTTCAGCGAGAGCCAATGAGGTTCATTCTAGTGTTACGCATCACGCCTGAGCTTCAGCGAGAGCCAATGAGGTTCATTCTAGTGTTACGCATCACGCCTGAGCTTCAGCGAGAGCCAATGAGGTTCATTCTAGTGTTACGCATCACGTCTGAGCTTCAGCAGAGCAATGAGGTTCATTCTAGTGTTACGCATCACGTCTGAGCTTCAGCGAGAGCCAATGAGGTTCATTCTAGTGTTACGCATCACGCCTGAGCTTCAGCGAGAGCCAATGAGGTTCATTCTGGTGTTACGCATCACGCCTGAGCTTCAGCGAGAGCCAATGAGGTTCATTCTAGTGTTACGCATCACGCCTGAGCTTCAGCGAGAGCCAATGAGGTTCATTCTAGTGTTACGCATCACGCCTGAGCTTCAGCGAGAGCCAATGAGGTTCATTCTAGTGTTACGCATCACGCCTGAGCTTCAGCGAGAGCCAATGAGGTTCATTCTAGTGTTACGCATCACGCCTGAGCTTCAGCGAGAGCCAATGAGGTTCATTCTAGTGTTACGCATCACGCCTGAGCTTCAGCGAGAGCCAATGAGGTTCATTCTGGTGTTACGCATCACGCCTGAGCTTCAGCGAGAGCCAATGAGGTTCATTCTAGTGTTACGCATCACGTCTGAGCTTCAGCGAGAGCCAATGAGGTTCATTCTAGTGTTAAGCATCACGTCTGAGCTTCAGCAGAGCCAATGAGGTTCATTCTAGTGTTACGCATCACGTCTGAGCTTCAGCAGAGCCAATGAGGTTCATTCTAGTGTTACGCATCACGTCTGAGCTTCAGCGAGAGCCAATGAGGTTCATTCTAGTGTTACGCATCACGCCTGAGCTTCAGCGAGAGCCAATGAGGTTCATTCTGGTGTTACGCATCACGCCTGAGCTTCAGCAGAGCCAATGAGGTTCATTCTAGTGTTACGCATCACGCCTGAGCTTCAGCAGAGCCAATGAGGTTCATTCTAGTGTTACGCATCACGCCTGAGCTTCAGCGAGAGCCAATGAGGTTCATTCTGGTGTTACGCATCACGCCTGAGCTTCAGCAGAGCCAATGAGGTTCATTCTAGTGTTACGCATCACGCCTGAGCTTCAGCAGAGCCAATGAGGTTCATTCTAGTGTTACGCATCACGCCTGAGCTTCAGCAGAGCCAATGAGGTTCATTCTAGTGTTACGCATCACGCCTGAGCTTCAGCGAGAGCCAATGAGGTTCATTCTAGTGTTACGCATCACGCCTGAGCTTCAGCGAGAGCCAATGAGGTTCATTCTAGTGTTACGCATCACGCCTGAGCTTCAGCGAGAGCCAATGAGGTTCATTCTAGTGTTACGCATCACGTCTGCGCTTCAGCAGAGCCAATGAGGTTCATTCTAGTGTTACGCATCACGCCTGAGCTTCAGCGAGAGCCAATGAGGTTCATTCTAGTGTTACGCATCACGCCTGAGCTTCAGCGAGAGCCAATGAGGTTCATTCTAGTGTTACGCATCACGCCTGAGCTTCAGCAGAGCCAATGAGGTTCATTCTAGTGTTACGCATCACGCCTGAGCTTCAGCGAGAGCCAATGAGGTTCATTCTAGTGTTACGCATCACGTCTGAGCTTCAGCGAGAGCCAATGAGGTTCATTCTAGTGTTACGCATCACGCCTGAGCTTCAGCAGAGCCAATGAGGTTCATTCTGGTGTTACGCATCACGCCTGAGCTTCAGCGAGAGCCAATGAGGTTCATTCTGGTGTTACGCATCACGCCTGAGCTTCAGCAGAGCCAATGAGGTTCATTCTAGTGTTACGCATCACGCCTGAGCTTCAGCAGAGCCAATGAGGTTCATTCTGGTGTTACGCATCACGTCTGAGCTTCAGCAGAGCCAATGAGGTTCATTCTGGTGTTACGCATCACGCCTGAGCTTCAGCAGAGCCAATGAGGTTCATTCTGGTGTTACGCATCACGCCTGAGCTTCAGCAGAGCCAATGAGGTTCATTCTGGTGTTACGCATCACGTCTGAGCTTCAGCGAGAGCCAATGAGGTTCATTCTAGTGTTACGCATCACGTCTGAGCTTCAGCAGAGCCAATGAGGTTCATTCTGGTGTTACGCATCACGCCTGAGCTTCAGCAGAGCCAATGAGGTTCATTCTGGTGTTACGCATCACGCCTGAGCTTCAGCAGAGCCAATGAGGTTCATTCTAGTGTTACGCATCACGCCTGAGCTTTAGCAGAGCCAATGAGGTTCATTCTAGTGTTACGCATCACGCCTGAGCTTCAGCAGAGCCAATGAGGTTCATTCTGGTGTTACGCATCACGCCTGAGCTTCAGCAGAGCCAATGAGGTTCATTCTAGTGTTACGCATCACGTCTGAGCTTCAGCGAGAGCCAATGAGGTTCATTCTAGTGTTACGCATCACGTCTGAGCTTCAGCGAGAGCCAATGAGGTTCATTCTAGTGTTACGCATCACGCCTGAGCTTCAGCAGAGCCAATGAGGTTCATTCTGGTGTTACGCATCACGCCTGAGCTTCAGCAGAGCCAATGAGGTTCATTCTAGTGTTACGCATCACGCCTGAGCTTCAGCAGAGCCAATGAGGTTCATTCTAGTGTTACGCATCACGTCTGAGCTTCAGCAGAGCCAATGAGGTTCATTCTGGTGTTACGCATCACGCCTGAGCTTCAGCAGAGCCAATGAGGTTCATTCTGGTGTTACGCATCACGTCTGAGCTTCAGCAGAGCCAATGAGGTTCATTCTGGTGTTACGCATCACGCCTGAGCTTCAGCAGAGCCAATGAGGTTCATTCTAGTGTTACGCATCACGTCTGAGCTTCAGCAGAGCCAATGAGGT
>NC_137115.1:58573744-58588744 GCF_949357685.1 Gobio gobio | reverse complement strand
ACACTGCCCATAAACCTACCCATCACACACACACACACACACACACACACACACACACACACACACACACACTGCACCTGCCCCTAAACCTACCCCTCACACACACACACACACACACACACACACACACACTGCCCCTAAACCTACCAATCACACACACACACACACACACACACACACACACACACACACACACACACACACACACACACACACACACACACACACACACACTGCCCCTAAACCTACCCCTCACACACACACACACACACACACACACACACACTGCCCCTAAACCTACCCATCACACACACACACACACACACACACACACACACACACACACACACACACACTGCCCCTAAACCTACCCCTCACACACACACACACACACACACACACACACACACACACACTGCCCCTAAACCTACCCATCACACACACACACACACACACACACACACACACACACACACACACACTGTCCCTAAACCTACCCATCACACACACACACACACACACACACACACTGCCCCTAAACCTACCCATCACACACACACACACACACACACACACACACACACACTGCCCCTAAACCTACCCATCACACACACACACACACACACACACACACACACACACACACTGCCCCTAAACCTACCCATCACACACACACACACACACACACACACACACACACACACACACACACACACACACACACACACACACACACACACACTGCCCCTGCCCCTAAACCTACCCATCACACACACACACACACACACACACACACACACACACACACACACACTGCCCCTAAACCTACCCATCACACACACACACACACACACACACACACTGCCCCTGCCCCTAAACCTACCCATCACACACACACACACACACACTGCCCCTGCCCCTAAACCTACCCATCACACACACACACACTCACACACACACACACTGCCCCTGCCCCTAAACCTACCCATCACACACACACACACACACACACACACACACACACACACACACACACTGCCCCTGCCCCTAAACCTACCCATCACACACACACACACACACACACACACACACACACACACACACACACACACACACACACACACACACACACACAGCCCCTAAACCTACCCATCACACACACACACACACACACACACGCACACACACACACACACACACTGCCCCTAAACCTACCCATCACTCACACACACACACACACACACTGCCCCTAAACCTACCCATCACACACACACACACACACACACACACACACACACACTGCCCCTAAACCTACCAATCACACACACACACACACACACACACACACACACACACACACACACACACACACACTGCACCTGCCCCTAAACCTACCCCTCACACACACACACACACACACACACACACACACACTGCCCCTAAACCTACCAATCACACACACACACACACACACACACACACACACACACACACACACACACACACACACACACACACACACACTGCCCCTAAACCTACCCCTCACACACACACACACACACACACACACACACACACACTGCCCATAAACCTACCCATCACACACACACACACACACACACACACACACACACACACACACACACACACACTGCACCTGCCCCTAAACCTACCCCTCACACACACACACACACACACACACACACACTGCCCCTAAACCTACCAATCACACACACACACACACACACACACACACACACACACACTGCCCCTAAACCTACCCCTCACACACACACACACACACACACACACACACACACTGCCCCTAAACCTACCCATCACACACACACACACACACACACACACACACACACACACACACACACACACACACACACACACACACACACTGCCCCTAAACCTACCCCTCACACACACACACACACACACACACACACACACACTGCCCCTAAACCTACCCATCACACACACACACACACACACACACACACACACACACACACACACACACACACACTGCCCCTAAACCTACCCATCACACACACACACACACACACACACACTGCCCCTAAACCTACCCATCACACACACACACACACACACACACACACACACTGCCCCTGCCCCTAAACCTAGCCCTCACAGGAGACTGTGCAGTTCACTTTCTGTGAAAAAAACCTCATTCTGTGATTTATAAGCATTTTGAAAAGTGAGGACATGGGGAACGTCCTCATATTTCACCCTCTTTTTGTAATACCTGTGTCATTATACACGTTTGTGTCCTGATATTTCACAAAAACATGCCCACACACACACTGATTCTCACACACACACACTGATTCTCACACACACACTGATTCACACACAAACACACACACACCGATTCACACACACACTGATTCACACACACACACACACACACTGATTCACACACACACACACACACACACTGATTCACACACACACACACACACACTGATTCACACACACACACACTGATTCACACACACTGATTCACACACACACTGATTCACACACACACACACACTGATTCACACACACACACACTGATTCACACACACACACACACACACACACTGATTCTCACACACACACTGATTCACACACAAACACACACACACCGATTCACACACACACTGATTCACACACACACACACACACACAGATTCACACACTGATTCACACACACTGATTCACACACACACACACACACACTGATTCACACACACTGATTCACACACACACACTGATTTCCAAGTGTATCTTTGTTTGATTAGTTTGACCTGACACAGAATCAGTGTTGGAGAGGAGCGCCCACACACACACACACACACACTGATTCTCACACACACACACTGATTCACACACACACACACTGATTCACACACACACACACTGATTCACACACACACACTGATTTCCAAGTGTATCTTTATTTGATTAGTTTGACCGGACACAGAATCAGTGTTGGAGAGGAGCGTCTCCCCCAACGCGTTAAACTAGAGAAGCACACACACAACAATCAGCCAAGCGTTCCCTGAACGTTGCGAACACGTTCCCGGTGGATGTAGCGTTCCTGACTCCTGCTATTGAGAATGACATCAGATGCTGGCAGACGCTATAACACACTTTAGTGGAGGGAAGAGGATATGCACACTAAAATAATGCATATAGATATTTACATGTTCATGAAATGCTTACAAAATAACTGAAATATGGCTACAAAAATACCTGAGTTATAAATCAACACTTGTCACATCACATGTAGGGTAAAAAAAAAGATATATCATTAAAATGCATTATATAAGACGTCATTACAATTCAAAATAGGCTAAATAGGTGTTCTGTTTTTGGTAAATAGGAGGTAGAAACTCTTCTTCTGTGGTGTGTGTGTGTGTGTGTGTGTGTGTGTGTGTGTGTGTGTGTGTGTGTGTGTGTGTGTGTGTGTGTGTGTGTGTGTGTGTGTGAGGAGGGAGGGGGGGCTCTGCCTAACTTCACTGGAGTCATTCCTACAACAGCCGGCCAGAAATGCAGTTGTTATTGAGATCACTGAGGTTTCTATTCGTCACGTTCATCTGCCGCATTTACAAAAGCCCTAAAAAGCCGAGTCTGAGCTCAATAAGAACTGCAGAACTGAAGAGTCTCTGGCAGGCTAGAGGAAGTAAGACTGGAGGGAGCCGCGGCGCCGCACATCCGTCGTCCAGCAGTGGAAGCCGCCGCCCAGAGAGTTAGCGTGGCGGATGTTGACTTTAATCGTCTTAATACCTGAGGAGCGACAAACAGCCCATAAACATCCAGGTAGCATTATGAGTAACAGCATTATGAGTAACAGCATTATGAGTAACAGCATTATGAGTAACAGCATTATGAGTAACCGCATTATGAGTAACAGCATTATGAGTAACAGCATTATGAGTAACAGCATTATGAGTAACAGCATTATGAGTAACAGCATTATGTAATCAGATTACTTTTAATGTAACGACTAAAGTAACGTATTATGAGTAACAGCATTATGAGTAACCGCATTATGAGTAACAGCATTATGAGTAACAGCATTATGAGTAACAGCATTATGAGTAACAGCATTATGAGTAACAGCATTATGTAATCAGATTACTTTTAATGTAACGACTAAAGTAACGTATTATGAGTAACAGCATTATGTAATCAGATTACTTTTGATGTAACGAGTAAAGTAACGCATTATGAGTAACAGCATTATGTAATCAGATTACTTTTGATGTAACGAGTAAAGTAACGCATTATGAGTAACAGCATTATGTAATCAGATTACTTTTGATGTAACGAGTAAAGTAACGGATTATGAGTAACAGCATTATGTAATCAGATTACTTTTGATGTAGTGAGTAAAGTAAAGCATTATGAGTATGTAATCAGATTACTTTTGATGTAGCGAGTAAAGTAACGCATTATGAGTAACGCATTATGTAATCAGATTACTTTTGATGTAGCGAGTAAAGTAACGGATTATGAGTAACGCATTATGTAATCAGATTACTTTTGATGTAGCGAGTAAAGTAACGCATTATGAGTAACAGCATTATGTAATCAGATTACTTTTGATGTAACGAGTAAAGTAACGCATTATGAGTAACGCATTATGTAATCAGATTACTTTTGATGTAGCGAGTAAAGTAACGGATTATGAGTAACGCATTATGTAATCAGATTACTTTTGATGTAGCGAGTAAAGTAACGCATTATGAGTAACAGCATTATGTAATCAGATTACTTTTGATGTAACGAGTAAAGTAACGCATTATGAGTAACAGCATTATGTAATCAGATTACTTTTGATGTAACGAGTAAAGTAACGCATTATGAGTAACAGCATTATGTAATCAGATTACTTTTGATGTAACGAGTAAAGTAACGGATTATGAGTAACGCATTATGTAATCAGATTACTTTTGATGTAGCGAGTAAAGTAACGCATTATGAGTAACAGCATTATGTAATCATATTACTTTTGATGTAACGAGTAAAGTAACGCATTATGAGTTACAGCATTATGTAATCAGATTACTTTTGATGTAGCAAGCAAAGTAACGCATTATGAGTAACAGCATTATGTAATCAGATTACTTTTGATGTAGCGAGTAAAGTAACGCATTATGAGTAACAGCATTATGTAATCAGATTACTTTTGATGTAACGAGTAAAGTAACGCATTATGAGTAACGCATTATGTAATCAGATTACTTTTGATGTAACGAGTAAAGTAACGTATTATGAGTAACAGCATTATGTAATCAGATTACTTTTGATGTAGCGAGTAAAGAAACGCATTATGAGTAACAGCATTATGAGTAACAGCATTATGAGTAACAGCATTATGTAATCAGATTACTTTTGATGTAGCGAGTAAAGTAACGCATTATGAGTAACATCATTATGTAATCAGATTACTTTTCATGTAGCGAGTAAAGTAACGCATTATGAGTAACAGCATTATGTAATCAGATTACTTTTGATGTAGCGAGTAAAGTAACGCATTATGAGTATGTAATCAGATTACTTTTCATTTAGCGAGTAAAGTAACGCATTATGAGTAACAGCATATGTAATCAGATTACTTTTGATGTAGCGAGTAAAGTAACGCATTATGAGTAACGCATTATGTAATCAGATTACTTTTGATGTAAAGAGTAAAGTAACGCATTATGAGTATGTAATCAGATTACTTTTCATTTAGCGAGTAAAGTAACGCATTATGAGTAACAGCATATGTAATCAGATTACTTTTGATGTAGCGAGTAAAGTAACGCATTATGAGTATGTAATCAGATTACTTTTCATTTAGCGAGTAAAGTAACGCATTATGAGTAACAGCATATGTAATCAGATTACTTTTGATGTAGCGAGTAAAGTAACGCATTATGAATAACAGCATTATGTAATCAGATTACTTTTGATGTAAAGAGTAAAGTAACGCATTATGAATAACAGCATTATGTAATCAGATTGCTTTTGATGTAAAGAGTAAAGTAACGCATTATGAGTATGTAATCAGATTGCTTTTGATGTAAAGAGTAAAGTAACGCATTATGAGTAACAGCATTATGTAATCAGATTGCTTTTGATGTAAAGAGTAAAGTAACGCATTATGAGTATGTAATCAGATTGCTTTTGATGTAACGAGTAAAGTAACGCATTATGAGTATGTAATCAGATTGCTTTTGATGTAAAGAGTAAAGTAACGCATTATGAGTAACAGCATTATGTAATCAGATTGCTTTTGATGTAAAGAGTAAAGTAACGCATTATGAGTAACGCACAAGCGGCAACCTCCCGCTGTTTCTCTTGAAACCAATACGGAAGTGCCTCAAACTGCAATTCATCGACTGGCCGCTAGGGACAGGATCCAGAAGGGAGCAGAATCTCATTGAGCCCCATGTTAAAATGGCCAACTTTAGAGCAGAATAAAACATGTTTACAGCCTGGTACAAATTGTGCTTTTTGTCTATACGGCTCATTTTGCCCTTCATGACAACTGTGAGGGGGGTGAATTTTTTTATAACTCATTCGTTTACATTATATAAAGCCTTAAAATTCTGCATAATTAAGGGCGTGGCCATTTCGAGTGACAGGTGGATAGCCATTTATCTGCTGTCTGTTAGTCATCGCGTCACTTAAGCTCCGCCCACGTCCCGCCTTTTTGCCCATTTTCTGTTATCCGGGAGTGACGCGCGATGACGCGCTGCCAAGATGGCTCGTCCCTACTTTGCGCTTCAGAACTGCTCATCAGAATCCTATGGGTGACGTCACGGACACTACGTCCATATTTTTTTGCAGTCTATGGTAACGCATTATGTAATCAGATTACTTTTGATGTAGCGAGTAAAGTAACGCATTATGAGTAACGCATTATGTAATCAGATTACTTTTGATGTAGCGAGTAAAGTAACGCATTATGAGTATGTAATCAGATTACTTTTGATGTAGCGAGTAAAGTAACGCATTATGAGTAACAGCATTATGTAATCAGATTACTTTTGATGTAGCGAGTAAAGTAACGCATTATGAGTATGTAATCAGATTACTTTTGATGTAGCGAGTAAAGTAACGCATTATGAGTAACAGCATAATGTAATCAGATTACTTTTGATGTAACAACTAAAGTAACGCATTATGAGTAACAGCATTATGTAATCAGATTACTTTTGATGTAGCAAGTAAAGTAACGCATTATGAGTAACAGCATTATGTAATCAGATTACTTTTGATGTAACGACTAAAGTAACGCATTAGGAGTAACAGCATTATGTAATCAGATTACTTTTGATGTAGCGAGTAAAGTAACGCATTATGAGTAACAGCATAATGTAATCAGATTACTTTTGATGTAACAACTAAAGTAACGCATTATGAGTAACAGCATTATGTAATCAGATTACTTTTGATGTAGCAAGTAAAGTCAAGTCAAGTCAAGTCAACTTTATTTATATAGCGCTTTTAACAATGTAGATTGTTTCAAAGCAGCTTTACAGTGTTAAACAGGAAAATAATGCAGCATAATTTTATTCAGCTGTATAGCCATTCTGGAAAAATTTCAAGTATCATACAGTGACAGTGTGGGCTTTAGATCAATAATTTGATCAGTAATTTAGTTTAAATGGTTAATTTAGTTTATTATTTAGATGTATTTCGATGTTTAGTTGAAAAATTTAGTGTCCCCAACTGAGCACGCCAAGCCAGAGGCAACAGCATTATGTAATCAGATTACTTTTGATGTAGCAAGTAAAGTAACGCATTATGAGTAACAGCATTATGTAATCAGATTACTTTTGATGTAACGACTAAAGTAACGCATTAGGAGTAACAGCATTATGTAATCAGATTACTTTTGATGTAGCAAGTAAAGTAACGCATTATGAGTAACAGCATTATGTAATCAGATTACTTTTGATGTAACAACTAAAGTAACGCATTATGAGTAACAGCATTATGTAATCAGATTACTTTTGATGTAGCAAGTAAAGTAACGCATTATGAGTAACAGCATTATGTAATCAGATTACTTTTGATGTAACGACTAAAGTAACGCATTAGGAGTAACAGCATTATGTAATCAGATTACTTTTGATGTAGCGAGTAAAGTAACGCATTATGAGTAACAGCATAATGTAATCAGATTACTTTTGATGTAACAACTAAAGTAACGCATTATGAGTAACAGCATTATGTAATCAGATTACTTTTGATGTAACGACTAAAGTAACGCATTAGGAGTAACAGCATTATGTAATCAGATTACTTTTGATGTAGCGAGTAAAGTAACGCATTATGAGTAACAGCATAATGTAATCAGATTACTTTTGATGTAACGAGTAAAGTAACGCATTATGAGTATGTAATCAGATTACTTTTGATGTAGCGAGTAAAGTAACGCATTATGAGTAACAGCATTATGTAATCAGATTACTTTTGATGTAGCGAGTAAAGTAACGCATTATGAGTAACAGCATAATGTAATCAGATTACTTTTGATGTAACAACTAAAGTAACGCATTATGAGTAACAGCATTATGTAATCAGATTACTTTTGATGTAGCAAGTAAAGTAACGCATTATGAGTAACAGCATTATGTAATCAGATTACTTTTGATGTAACGACTAAAGTAACGCATTAGGAGTAACAGCATTATGTAATCAGATTACTTTTGATGTAGCGAGTAAAGTAACGCCTTATGAGTATGTAATCAGATTACTTTTGATGTAGCGAGTAAAGTAACGCATTATGAGTATGTAATCAGATTACTTTTGATGTAGCGAGTAAAGTAACGCATTATGAGTAACAGCATTATGTAATCAGATTACTTTTGATGTAGCGAGTAAAGTAAAGCATTATGAGTATGTAATCAGATTACTTTTTATGTAGCGAGTAAAGTAACGCATTATGAGTAACAGCATTATGTAATCAGATTACTTTTGATGTAGTGAGTAAAGTAACGCATAATGAGTAACAGCATTATGTAATCAGATTACTTTTGATGTAGCGAGTAAAGTAACAGCATTATGAGTAACAGCATTATGTAATCAGATTACTTTTGATTTAACGAGTAAAGTAACTCATTACAAGTAACAGCATTATGTAATCAGATTACTTTTGATGTAATGAGTAAAGTAACGCATTACAAGTAACAGCATTATGTAATCAGATTACTTTTGATGTAGCGAGTAAAGTAACAGCATTATGAGTAACAGCATTATGTAATCAGATTACTTTTGATTTAACGAGTAAAGTAACTCATTACAAGTAACAGCATTATGTAATCAGATTACTTTTGATGAAACGAGTAAAGTAACGCATTACAAGTAACAGCATTATGTAATCAGATTACTTTTGATGAAACGAGTAAAGTAACGCATTACAAGTAACAGCATTATGTAATCAGATTACTTTTGATGTAATGAGTAAAGTAACGCATTACAAGTAACAACATTATGTAATCAGATTACTTTTGATGTAATGAGTAAAGTAACGCATTACAAGTAACAACATTATGTAATCAGATTACTTTTCATGTAGCGAGTAAAGTAACGCATTATGAGTAACAGCATTATGTAATCAGATTACTTTTGATGTAACGAGTAAAGTAACACATTACAAGTAACACATTATGTAATCAGATTATTTTTTTTAAAAGACCTTTGGCTTTATCGGAGCTCCAGAAGAGCCAGAAACTTCTCTCTTACCGAGATTTTCAAACATTTTCTGTATGGTCAGCTCATTGGCGTCCACCATCACACGTTTCTCATCCAGCATCAACACATTCATGGACAGCCATTTGGACGACATCCACAACGGATGATCTGAGGAGAAAGTACTCATATTTCAGCCATACATCATTTTATGATATACAGAGAAGTGATTCTCTCAGGTGAAGCGCAACATGCACACCAACGTTCGCTTTATTCAAACTGATCATTTAATGTTGTAATTTGCATATCTGACTTAAGTCTGAATATATAAGATGTGGAGTGTGTTTACAAGAGTGTGTTTATCTGAAATAGAAGCTTTTGCAACATTATACTATCTTTCAAAAGCTTTGGGTCAGTAAGATTTTTTTTGTGTGGGGGGGGTTATTCATCAAGGACGCATTAAATTGATATTTTTATAATTTAATAATTTAAAGATTTATAATGTTACAAAAGAGACATTAAAAATCTTACAGATCAAAAACGCTTTGCCTGGATGAATTGATCACAATAAGATTTATAAAGTGAATGTTGACTTCGGAGCAGAGGTCACTGTAACTTAGAGAGTGAGTGTGTGAGTGTGTGTGTGTGTGTGTGTGTGTGTGTGTGTGTGTGTGTGTGTGTGTGTGTGTGTGTGTGTGTGTGTGTGTGTGTGTGTGTGTGTGTGTGTGTGTGTGTGTGTGTGTGAGAACTTACTGTCCGGAATAAGAGGCGTGGGGGGGGTCACCACCGTCCAGCCGGCCTTCTTGAACATGTCGATCTGAGGAGAGATTCATCATGAGTGGTTCCCACACACACACACACACACACACACACACACACACACACACAGCTGACCCCTGACCTGTCGGCAGGGCCGGTCCGGGTTGGACAGCACCAGGCCCGGGCCGATGATGTTGAAGGTGGCGTCGATGTGCATGGGGTTGGGATCTTTGAAGGAGATGATGTGAATCTTGTAGGTGGGGGAGAGATGACGTCTCATCCACTCGATGCCCATGAAGTTTGTAACCTGTGTGTGAATATGAGGAGTTGAAGAGCTCAGAGAGCGATGCGTTTGCCTGCATCAAATCCTCATCACCAGTGTTGGGGAAAGTTACTTTGAAAAGTTATGCATTACAATATTGCGTTACTCCCTTAAAAAGTAACTAATTGAGTTACTTAGTTACTTTTTAAGAAAAGTAATGCGTTACGATAGTTTTGCGTAACTTTTTCTCACCTGGGCTGGGCTTGTTTTTGTTTTGTTAAAAAGTTATATTTTTGTGCAACAGTAAAGACCTCTTCATACCAAAATGTAAATAATGCGCCCCAGGCTGAGGTAAAAATGCAGATTCCCTCATGAACACTAGAGGGCGCAGCTCTGGATAATGGAGAAGAGATGCAGGAGAAACAAGTTTTACCAATAAAAACAAAAAATCTAGCAATTTTCATCATCAAAGGTCAGCAGCAAGACATTGGCAAATTAAATATAAAGGTAGATTATGCATAAAAATAGTTGTTTTATTTAACATTTAATTATTGGAGGTTTGCATAGTATTCTGATTTTGCATTTGACTGATTTTATTCATTTTGAGGAGGACAGAATCTTTATTGTGCAAGTGAGATAAATAAATGCTCACATTTAGTCTAGAACTACAATAACCATCATGTTCACACACACACACACACACACACACACACACACACACACACACCTCTGCACTAACTCTCAACATGAGCTGTCAGTCAAATTAATGTGAAAAAGTAACTCAGATATTTTGTTGTAAATTTGAAAAGTAATGCGTTACTTTACTAGTTACTTGGAAAAAGTCATATTATTACGTAACTCAAGTTACTTGTAATGCGTTTCCCCAACACTGATTATATCATGATCATGAGACACTGAAGACTGGAGTAAACTATAGCTATAGCAGCCATTACTGAGGCCAACACGTCTGAGAGTCAGACCAACTGCAGCAATGAGCCCTTAAAGACCAATTAAGACCATTTTATTCAAAAGAGCTGTACAATTATAAACACAGTCAATAATAATGATTTAATGGTTTATCACTTTTGACCAATAGGTGGTGCTGTGGCCAAACTGATGCTGTCAGAATGAGGTGATAGTAGCTGCGTTTCCATTACAGAATATTGCTAAATGTTTCCATTAACTGATGTTATGTGACTAAAACTATTTTTTCCTCTCATGATCAGTCATTCAAAAAATCATGCCATGTATGTTTTTAGGGTTATGGACATCCCATCCACATTATTAATGTAAGGAGACGTGTGTGTTATCCATCGAAGCCCTTACACTGGAGCACATGTGGGATTACAAATATATACATTGTTATCTATATTTGTGTTTTACATTTTGAAGTAAACTTGAGGAAATTCTAAGGAGATTACGTTAGGCCGTGTAAGTGTTTGAGACATTACGTCTTTTGTCTTTATGTACTTCCTGACTATTTACCATGACAAGTTTAGAGCAATACTGCCTGAGTGATTGGATTATGCATTTGAATGGCACTGTTATGCTGATTGAATTACGTCTGATGAGACAGGAATGTTTGGGGTGTGTCTCTATTTTCCTGTGTCTCCTCCCCCTGCTGTATAACCCCTCCCCTTGCTGTATAATCCCTCCCTTTGAAATGTATATAAAATACAATGTTCAACTGGCTTTAGTCAGACTTGGAACCTCAGCGGAAAGACAGCACGTTTTTTCTCAATAAAGAATCCTGCTGAAAAACCTATCCAAGTTCTCCTGGTCTCTACTTCAAGAAACAACAGAAGTTCACAACACACACATGAGGAGTTTCTGCTTCAAGCTCTTCATGATAATGTGGCATTTCTGTGTTTAGAGTCCAGTATTCCTGTAATTCTACTGTCTTTAATGAGTTTAATGCAGAACTCGTCTCGTCTTCTGTCATCTGTGAAGAATGATCGACTTGCGTACGCAGGTTATAGTGACGCATTGCCACATATAGAGTGAAATGTTTGATTTGCCAGTGTAACTCAACGTTTTTTTACCACTTTGTTTGAATTTAATTTGTTGGAAATATGAACTGAATTCAGAAATGCTTTGGAAATGAAAAACAAAATACATTTGGAAATGAGGACAGCGTTTGGAGTAACTGTAATGAATAATCCGTTTCGGCCTTTGTTGTTATTGTGAGTGTACACACATAAAAGTAGACGTTTATAGTGTATAATGATGTGCTATCTGTGTGGCTAAACATGACGGAGTATTGTGAGTTGTTTCCGCTGTCATAAAGGAAAGTCCATCAGAAGCGCCGACGCTTTCGTCAGTTTCATACAGGCCGGCATTAGTGAGGCAAGAATAATCGCACAGGACTCTGGTGTACTCGCAACTACAGTACAGTTGAGTCCATCACATCAATGTTATCGTGACAGTGATTCTGCAATAGTCTACTCTATTCATTGCCAGATCATTTGATCTATGATTTCTTGATGTACACCTGTGTGTAACAGAAGAGGAAAAAAAGTCTTTGTTCACAGTATTTGTGTTTATTCAAGACATTGTGGAGTCTGTTTCAACAACTGACCACCAGAGGTGGACAGTAACTAAGCACATTTACTTTACTGAAGTATTATTTTTTAAGGGAAACTTTTACTTTAACTTCACTACATTTGAAAGACAAGTATTGTACTTTTTACTCCACTACATTTCTATCAAGATCCTCGAAGTCGAAAGTCGTTTCTGTAGCAGCTTTGCAAGTCAGTGGATGAAATGTTTTTTTTTTTTTTCAAGACAGCCTATAAGTAATCACTTTTGTAGGGTCATAAATTCCCAAACTTTTTTGAACACTGATCAGTTTATAGCAAAATGGAGGAAGACGGTTCCTCAGCTCAGTGTGTGCACCCATGGCCATACTAGAAAGTGTGTTTCAGTTTTCTGAAAAGATTAAAGATTAGTTAAGTTGGCATACACTTGATGAATGTCTCATAAAATGTAAAAAAACGTAAATGTCAGGGAGAAAGAGAAGCATAGACATATGGATGATGAAAGAGCTCAGTTCAGTCTCAGTTTTGTGCCTCTGAGATGAGCACGAGTACTGAATAGAGCTTTCTTTTCGCACTTAAACAGACCAATACACACAAAATGTCAAAATGTTCATTTTGGAAAGTATTCATGTAAACAAAGTTGATTATGTCTTAAGTGAATGTACACAGTTGGGGGAATATCGGCTGTGTATCAGTGTGTTGGATCTGTGCATTCTGCCTTAAAGTGACAGCAGTTTTGTAACATTTATACAAGTATTTAAATGAGTTTAAGGTGGTCGTATGCTAGCATGTCGGATAGAGCATCACTGACTGGCTTAAACCACCATGGCTATAGCGTGCATTCATACAACAATGCAACAATAATAAAATAATGCATTGACATAAAAAAGGAAATTTACTTTTGATACTTAAGTACTTTTATAAACAAGTACTTCTGTACTTTTACTTACGTAAACATTTTTTTTTACAACTTTCACTTGTAACGGAGTAATATTTGACCAGTAGCACTTCTACTTTTACTTGAGTTATGGAGTTGTGTAGTTTGTCCACTTCTGGTGACCACTGAGATGAGCCGGTCTGGCACAGAGCCTGAAAACATTACACTGGACTTCTGGAAATAACAGAAATACATAAATAAACAAATAACTGAAATGTGTTTTTAATTATTTTTCACATTCATAATTTGTTTATTTATGTATTTCTGTTATTTCCAGAAGTCCAGAGATGTGATGTTTTCTAATTATTTGGTGATGTATTTCTGTATGACTGGTGATGTTTGACTGCGTGATTATGATTTATCGATGATTTTTTGATTATGATTTTATGATTTTGTCATCCTGAGGTGATGTTGCTTCTCGAAAAAATGACCCAAGGGAAGACGTACCTTCGGCTCGGCGGTTACTTTGATGTTTTTCCGTGTTGGCCTGTCGGTCAATGGGGCTTTCCCTTGACCTCACAGCGACACATGGTGTGCTTTTAAATATAAATTTGTGCTCTTTTGTCCATTCCGGATTAAATGAGGTCTGAGCATCTGAGTTTAGGCATGTTAACGTTATGATATGATGTAGCCAGCACATCGTGGAAGCTTGTTTACGTTTTTAACCAATGATATATCAGATATTTGACACCGCTTTCAGCCAATCATTAGTTTGAGCAGAGATCTTACGGCATCAGACGCTGTGCTGCTGCGTCCCAATACAGATTCTAGAGCGGTTTTCTACAGGCCGATTG
>NC_137115.1:58551244-58563744 GCF_949357685.1 Gobio gobio | reverse complement strand
CTAAACAGCTAACAGTGGGTGAGGATCCAACTACCCGCGATTGGGACGGGACACGATTGGGACGGGACACCCTACGATTGGGACACCTTGCGATTGGGACACCCTGCGATTGGGACACCCTGCGATTGGGACACCCTGCGATTGGGACACCCTGCGATTGGAACACCCCGCGATTGGGACACCCCCTGATTGGGACACCCCGCGATTGGGACACCCCGCGATTGGGACACCCCGCGATTGGAACACCCCGCGATTGGGACACCCCCCGATTGGGACACCCCGCGATTGGGACACCCCCCGATTGGGACACCCCGCGATTGGGACACCCCCCGATTGGGACACCCCCCGATTGGGACACCCCGCGATTGGGACACCCCCCGATTGGGACACCCCGCGATTGGGACACCCCCCGATTGGGACACCCCGCGATTGGAACATCCCCCGATTGGGACACCCCCCGATTGGGACGGGACATCCCGCGATTGGAACATCCCCCGATTGGGACAGCCATTGATTGGGACAGCCTTCGATTGGAACGGCCTTCGATTGGAACAGCCATTGATTGATTGGGACAGCCTTCGATTGATTGGAACGGCCATTGATTGGGACAGCCTTCGATTGGAACAGCCATTGATTGATTGATTGATTGATTGATTGATTGGAACGGCCATTGATCGGGACAGCCTTCGATTGATTGGAACGACCATTGATCGGGACAGCCTTCGATTGATTGGAACGACCATTGATCGGGACAGCCTTCGATTGATTGGAACAGCCATTGATTGGGACAGCCTTCGATTGGAACAGCCATTGATTGATTGGAATTACCATTGATTGGGACAGCCTTCGATTGGAACAGCCATTAATTGATTGGGACAGCCTCGATTGATTGGAACGGACATTAATTGGGACAGCCTTCGATTGGAACAGCCATTGATTGATTGATTGGAACGGCCATTGATCTGGACAGCCTTCGATTGATTGGAACAGCCATTGATTGGGACAGCCTTCGATTGGAACAGCCATTGATTGATTGGAATTACCATTGATTGGGACAGCCTTCGATTGGAACAGCCATTAATTGATTGGGACAGCCTCGATTGATTGGAACGGACATTAATTGGGACAGCCTTCGATTGGAACAGCCATTGATTGATTGATTGGAACGGCCATTGATCTGGACAGCCTTTGATTGATTGGAACGACCATTGATTGGGACATCCTTCGATTGGAACAGCCATTGATTGATTGATTGATTGATTGATTGATTGATTGATTGATTGATTGATTGATTGATTGATTGATTGATTGGGACAGCCTTGATTGATTGGAACGGACATTGATTGGGACAGCCTTCGATTGGAACAACCATTGATTGTGACAGCCATTGATTGGGACAGCCTTCGATTGGAACAACCATTGATTGGAACAGCCATTGATTGGAACAGCCATTGATTGGAACAACCATTGATTGGGACAGCCTTCGATTGGGACAGCCTTCGATTGGAACAGCCATTGATTGATTGGCACAGCCTTCGATTGATTTGAACGGCCATTGATTGGGACAGCCTTCGATTGGAACAGCCGTTGATTGATTGGGACAGCCGGCGATTGGGACAGACTTCACCAGTAACAGCCATTGATTGATTGGGACAGACTTTGATTGGAACAACAACCTTTGATTGAAACGGCCTTGCTAACATTCATTAGTTTCATTCCTGTATGTTTCAATTGTGTTCACTTGTTTACAATAATCCCGCAGATACAGAAGTACAGTATTTACACAACTGGCGTCATTGCGCCACAGACACTCAGGAAGTAGGTCACCCAGATACGCTCGACTGATTTAGTCGATTCTTTTTCAGTATATTGGACTATGCCAGTTCTACTACATTAGTATAATTTGTATGATCCAGCTGGAAAGCGACTGTGTGGCCGTTTGGTTTCCCTCTAACACACATGAGTATCAACAGGAATCGGGTTTGATGTCTTTGGGACGTGTGAATGTGAACGCTTCACTGTTAGATGTGTTTGATAACTCAAGAGATCGAGGTCTGAAAAGCGCTTTACATAAACAAAACAGTGCAGCAGAAGGTTATCAGTACGTGGCTCCTTCCTTCTCTCTGCTATCACTGCAACCTTGAGGAGTTCACATCCAGTCGGTTCCACCGCCGCGCTTCAGCGCACGAAGTGCTGAAGTGCATTCTGGGAATCAGGACTCTGTAAATATGTGTTTCCACTCATACAACCATAATTATTTGCTGAATGGAAGTCAGCGTGTATTTTGATAGCGAGAGGTCGTTGAGTTTGAGTTATCAGCTGGAGTGAAACAGCTGCTATCAGGAGCGGCTCGAGGCACTGATAGCGCCGCCGGGCTCCACAAGTGCAGAACGCTCTACAGGTGATGCAACTCAAACCAGATCTGGCACCGAACCAGGCCCCACAATCTGCTTCCAGGAGCCAAACTGTGGAGATTAAAGAATCATGCACACTACTACAGGTCAGACGGATCCAGACATTTTGCTGTGGTTTGAGTAGCTGTAATACTGCAAATGAATTAAGGATCACAAAAGGAATCGAAATTGGAACCAGAGCTGTGGTTCCAGAGAGTGGGGTAAGATGAGCCATTTTTTTTTAAACTTATGTGGCCCTCAAGATAAGAGAAAATAAGGCGGAAGTACAATGAAAGTATCTAAAGAAGTTTCCTATCCTTTTAAATGATCAGAACGCATGACAAAGGGTTATAAAAATAGGGTTTCTTATTTAAAAAAGTTATTGTGGCTCAATTTACCCCAAGTTAGGGGTAAGTTGATCCGAATTAGTGGGTAAGTTGCATCATCTGAGTGTAAACGGACCATCTAAATGAATCTGAATCAAACCCGTGTGAGATTGTAAAGATAATTTACCTCTTTTAAAAACACCTTCAATAATCTGATTATTGAAGGTGTTTTTAAAAGAGGTAAATTATCTTTATAATCTAATGGGTCATATTACAAATAGTCATCATTCTGTTCTTAAAGCACTTACACAACATAAAACCAACCGATTAAGTTGAAATATCAATATCTTTAATCGTTTGCATTTCTAAAACAATATGTTGAACACCAAAGTTGTAGCCTTCCCAAAAACAGACCAAACTGAGTTTGAGTAGAATTACATAGAAACTGATTTAGAATGAACGAATGAAATTAATAAACATGTAGTCAGAGGGTTGTTGTGATGCTGTGTTTCTGCAGTGTTGAGCATGTTCATTAGGGATACAGGTGTAAAGTAGCCTGGTTAAAACCAGACCATTCTCAGTAGTAGAAACAAAGGTAGTCCAAGGCACTCGATGGGTGTGTTGAAAAAGTTAAAAAGCCTTTATTTTTTCATGGCTTAAACATTTAAAATTGGTGACAGGTACACCTACGCGTTGCAGCTTTACATGCCTTCGTCAGGGTGTTTATAACAAACAACATCTCATTCTCAGTAGTAACTGAGTTATGGTCTGGCAAAGCTTCATAGACAAATACTTTCCAAAGGGGCGTCGTCACCAACGGGCGTCGCTCAAATGCCTCTGGGCGCAATTGGATAGACCTCAAACCAATCAGAGCGATGAGGGAGATGACGTATGCAGAGAAACATCTGAGACTCTGGCCGTTTCTCAATATGCGTTCTTGTCTGTACTTGTGTTCTCAAATAGGAAATGTCCCCGGTTTCCATTTCAGAAATCTGGTCACCTTACCTAAACCACATATTAATGTTTAATATATTATTTTTAAAATGTAAACGAAAAGAGGCAGGGTGTTTTATACTTCGGTTTATTATAAATATATAAGATAATCAAAGTTGTCTGGGTTTTCCCAGGCTAGGTGTAAAGTAGTGATGTGTCTTTAATATGACTCGAGAACAACGGGTTGTCTCAGAGAGCGATTCATTCATTTTGTGTTGACCACGCATGCGCAACATCCCATATGTTCTGTACAGGAAACAGAATTGATTAGTTCACCATTCTCAAGTCTTCGGGTTTGAGTCATTCGTTCATCAAGTCCCAGCCCCATAGGCAAGGCTATGCAGTCGCCGGAAACAGAAAAGATCAGTTAATCTCTCGAGTCTTCGGGTTTGAGTCGTTTGTTCATCAAGTCCCAGCCCCATAGGCAAGGCTATGCAGTCCGGAAACAGAAAAGATCAGTTCATCTCTCGAGTCTTCGGGTTTGAGTCATTTGTTCATCAAGTCCCAGCCCCATAGGCAAGGCTATGCAGTCCGGAAACAGAAAAGATCAGTTCATCTCTCGAGTCTTCGGGTTTGAGTCATTTGTTCATCAAGTCCCAGCCCCATAGGCAAGGCTATGCAGTCCGGAAACAGAAAAGATCAGTTCATCTCTCGAGTCTTCGGGTTTGAGTCATTTGTTCATCAAGTCCCAGCCCCATAGGCAAGGCTATGCAGTCCGGAAACAGAAAAGATTAGTTCATCTCTCGAGTCGTTCGTTCAGGTCCCCATAGGCTGAATGCAGAAACAGCTCATCTTTCGAGTCTCGTTCTTTTGTTACGTGACATGACAGCCATGTTGGATACAAAATGTTTTATGTTTGTTTAGTTCAGTTTTTTAGCTAGTATAATTGATTTTCCTATAAAGCCTGGACACATTAGGTTGTTCAGAACGGATAGGCATAAATGTTTATTGCACATTTCTTCTGATGATTTTATAATAATAAATATATTACCACATGCAGTCAATAATACGACTGTAATGTTGTATATGTTGCGAGACACTGAACAGGGAAGCGGTCACGTGAAAAAAGAACGAACGACTCGAACAAGAAGACTCGAGAGATGAACTGATCTTTTCTGTTTCCGGCGACTGCATAGCCTTGCCTATGGGGCTGGGACTTGATGAACGAACGACTCGAACGAGAAGACTCGAGAGATGAGGTGAACTAAACTTTCAAGGGAACAGACGTGATTAAATGTGAAGTGACAAAGGAAAGAACGCTTTGGATCGGGATGTGAGGTGAACTAACAGACCACACATAGCCTGAAGATCCAGCTTAAGCAAATAATTAATCTTTTCTGTTCGCAAAGTTTGGCCATGGCTGCATTAGCTTATGGTTTATTCCAAAAGTAGTAAATGTGTTGAAAAATGTAGCTTGTAACGTTTTAATTAGATTCTGCTGAAATGAACGAAATAAACAAAATGACTCAATTCATTTTGCTGAACGAGATTCAAAGAGTCAGTAAAATGATCCGAACTTCCAACCGCTACTGTAAAGATATGATTAATCTGATCAGAGCAGGGTTTGCTGTGCTTTATCGTTCCATCAAAAACAGTAACCCCCCCCCCCCCCCCCCCCCATGATGGTGACCCCGAAATGTATAGGATAAAGGGGTGGGTCAACTTACCCACTGGCTCATCTTACCCCACTCTCCCCTACTCCATAAATTTGATTATTGAAGTTTGAAAAAGTTATTTTTCCTAAGTCACATGGCCATGTGTGTTAAGCATACAGGATATTGTGTTTGTGTAATAAGCTACACGTCTGATTCCCGCGGATTAGCCCGTGTTTAATCGCGTCCGCGTCGCTCCGCCTCAGCAGAACCGCGACTCTCGCTCCACCGCAGACATGCTCCTGCTCTCAGTGCTGCTGGGCGGACTGCTCATCGGTGCTCTGCTGCTCCGGGGCTTCTTCCCCTATCTCTGGACGGACTGCGTTTATCACACACAGCTGATGCGGATTCTGCTGAAGTTCGCGTCGCGCCGGAGGAGGCGGCCGCTGTTTCTCGCGCTGGACCGCTTTCTAGAGCAGGTCGAGACGCGGCCGAACAAGCCGTTTATTGTGTTCGAGAACGAGAGCTACTCGTTTAAAGACGCGGACAGAGAGAGCAACAGAATGGCGAACGCGTTGCGGGACGCGTCGGTTCTGAACGCGGGAGACACGGCGGTTCTGTTCATGCAGAACGAGCCCGCGTTCATCTTCTGCTGGCTCGCGCTGGCCAAACTCGGCTGCGCATGCGCTCTGCTCAACAGCAGCATCCGCGCGAGGAGCCTGATCACGAGCTTCAGCTGCTGCCCCGGGGCCAAAGTCCTGATCGCGTCGCGAGGTGAGGACAAGCGTTCTCCGGTAACGTTCGATCACAGTTATCATGTAACGATAATAATCAAAACGTTTCAGTTGGACGTTCCTCAAACGTCTTTCAAACACTCAAAAGTAACGTTCCTGAAGAATGGAATGTTCCATTAATGTTCACACAACCAAGAAAAGGCGTTTTTAAAATATAGGACGTTTTGAACATTCAGAAATAACGAGCACGTCATTAACGGGAACGTAATGTTTTCTGTTAATCTCGAAGATTCTCAATTAGATGAATATAGCCCTTGGGAAATAAAGACCACAGGAGCAAGTTACTGCCAAAATAGCTCATTTACTACTGGTATAATACAACAGACTTAGCTGTAGACCTTTTTATAATTTTATTTTTTAATAATAATTCAAGAAAAAATGATAACATCTCTTAGGAATATACAGGATTTCCAACAAACTTTAAACAAGTTCATTCATAGGACGAGAGACATTTAGACCTGTGGTATGTTCGCAAACAGCGATGACGTGTTTGTGGGCGGAGCCTATATCCATGACAATCTGTGGAAGCAAAAGAATAAAAAAATAATAATAATTTCGAGTTTATCCCGCAGTTATAGATATAATCACGCAAATGTGGAAAGAGAGTCAAGAAATGTGAAATATGGCTATGTTTAAAGGTTATCTATGTAAAATGTTATAGGTTTAAATCAGTGTTGGGTGTAACTCGTTACTAAGTAATTAGTTACTGTAATTGAATTACTTTTCCCTTGAAAAAGTAAAGTAAGGGATTACTCTTATTTTTTCTGTAATTTAATTACAGTTACTTCTGTTGTAATTGAACTAAATACTTAATACATTTATATATATAATACAATAGTGGAATTAACATCAACATTTAAAGTCTAACTTTAAAATGTATGCTTTTATCTATCCTTCTCATATTTGTAATACTTTGGTCAGTTAATAAGAATAATTTATGTAGTTTTATATTATTTATTTGAATGAATTAAAATAGCCATTTCATGTTGAATCACTTACTGTAGTCAAGGTTGATATAGGAGTTAGAAAGTAATTAGTAATAAGTAATTAAATACTTTTTAGAGAGAGTCATTTGTACAGTAATCTAATTACACTATTGAAAATGTTATTAGTAACTAGTTATTAATTACTTTTTTAGAGTAACTTACCCAACACTGGTATAAATATAAATTCATGCTGTAACTGCTGAACTGACTTCCTGTTTACATCAAACTCATGCTTTAGTAACTCATCATCCGTCCCGTCTGCGTTTCGCTTATAAGGGTCTTCAACCATGGGATTCTATAAAATTAAGATCAGATTTTTTGCATACAAAGGCACAACACATTTTTTTCTCTTATTCTGTGGATTCTGCCCATTTTCCTCCACTCGTTACGCTATTGTTCTGACGTAACGGTGACGTCTGCTCCAAAGCTCTGTACAACCCTCACGTTTTTTATTTCAATGACATGAAATGCACTATATTTTATTTTGATAATGTTTTTTTATGTAATATTTTGTATTTTTATGTGGTAAATTATATTTATGCAGTGGTTATAATCCATTTATTTACTTTTTGAGTATTGACCTGAAAATTAAATTATATGATCGTCTGAGGTGGTGTTGTGATCGTCTGAGGTGATGTTGTGTTTGTCTGAGGTGATGTTGTGTTTGTCTGAGGTGATGTTGTGTTTGTCTGAGGTGATGTTGTGTTTGTCTGAGGTGATGTTGTGATCGTCTGAGGTGATGTTGTGTTTGTCTGAGGTGATGTTGTGATCGTCTGAGGTGATGTTGTGATCGTCTGAGGTGATGTTGTGATCGTCTGAGGTGATGTTGTGATCGTCTGAGGTGATGTTGTGTTTGTCTGAGGTGATGTTGTGATCGTCTGAGGTGGTGTTGTGATCGTCTGAGGTGATGTTGTGATCGTCTGAGGTGATGTTGTGATCGTCTGAGGTGATGTTGTGTTTGTCTGAGGTGATGTTGTGATCGTCTGAGGTGATGTTGTGATCGTCTGAGGTGATGTTGTGATCGTCTGAGGTGATGTTGTGATCGTCTGAGGTGATGATGTGATCGTCTGAGGTGGTGTTGTGATCGTCTGAGGTGATGTTGTGATCGTCTGAGGTGATGATGTGTTTGTCTGAGGTGGTGTTGTGATCGTCTGAGGTGGTGTTGTGATCGTCTGAGGTGGTGTTGTGTTTGTCTGAGGTGGTGTTGTGATCGTCTGAGGTGGTGTTGTGATCGTCTGAGGTGATGTTGTGATCGTCTGAGGTGATGTTGTGATCGTCTGAGGTGGTGTTGTGATCGTCTGAGGTGGTGTTGTGATTGTCTGAGGTGATGTTGTGATCGTCTGAGGTGATGTTGAGATCGTCTGAGGTGATGTTGTGATCGTCTGAGGTGATGATGTGATCGTCTGAGGTGATGTTGTGTTTGTCTGAGGTGGTGTTGTGTTTGTCTGAGGTGATGTTGTGATCGTCTGAGGTGATGTTGTGATCGTCTGAGGTGGTGTTGTGTTTGTCTGAGGTGATGTTGTGATCGTCTGAGGTGATGTTGTGATCGTCTGAGGTGATGTTGTGTTTGTCTGAGGTGATGTTGTGATCGTCTGAGGTGATGTTGTGTTTGTCTGAGGTGATGTTGTGATCGTCTGAGGTGATGTTGTGTTTGTCTGAGGTGATGTTGTGATCGTCTGAGGTGATGTTGAGATCGTCTGAGGTGATGTTGTGATCGTCTGAGGTGGTGTTGTGATCGTCTGAGGTGATGTTGTGATCGTCTGAGGTGGTGTTGTGATCGTCTGAGGTGATGTTGTGATTGTCTGAGGTGATGTTGTGATCGTCTGAGGTGATGTTGAGATCGTCTGAGGTGATGTTGTGATCGTCTGAGGTGATGTTGTGATCGTCTGAGGTGATGTTGTGTTTGTCTGAGGTGGTGTTGTGTTTGTCTGAGGTGATGTTGTGATCGTCTGAGGTGATGTTGTGATCGTCTGAGGTGGTGTTGTGTTTGTCTGAGGTGATGTTGTGATCGTCTGAGGTGATGTTGTGATCGTCTGAGGTGATGTTGTGTTTGTCTGAGGTGATGTTGTGATCGTCTGAGGTGATGTTGTGTTTGTCTGAGGTGATGTTGTGATCGTCTGAGGTGATGTTGTGTTTGTCTGAGGTGATGTTGTGATCGTCTGAGGTGATGTTGAGATCGTCTGAGGTGATGTTGTGATCGTCTGAGGTGGTGTTGTGATCGTCTGAGGTGATGTTGTGATCGTCTGAGGTGATGTTGTGATCGTCTGAGGTGGTGTTGTGATCGTCTGAGGTGATGTTGTGATTGTCTGAGGTGATGTTGTGATCGTCTGAGGTGATGTTGAGATCGTCTGAGGTGATGTTGTGATCGTCTGAGGTGATGTTGTGATCGTCTGAGGTGATGTTGTGTTTGTCTGAGGTGGTGTTGTGTTTGTCTGAGGTGATGTTGTGATCGTCTGAGGTGATGTTGTGATCGTCTGAGGTGGTGTTGTGTTTGTCTGAGGTGATGTTGTGATCGTCTGAGGTGATGTTGTGATCGTCTGAGGTGATGTTGTGTTTGTCTGAGGTGATGTTGTGATCGTCTGAGGTGATGTTGTGTTTGTCTGAGGTGATGTTGTGATCGTCTGAGGTGATGTTGTGTTTGTCTGAGGTGATGTTGTGATCGTCTGAGGTGATGTTGAGATCGTCTGAGGTGATGTTGTGATCGTCTGAGGTGGTGTTGTGATCGTCTGAGGTGATGTTGTGATCGTCTGAGGTGGTGTTGTGATCGTCTGAGGTGATGTTGTGATCGTCTGAGGTGATGTTGTGATCGTCTGAGGTGATGTTGAGATCGTCTGAGGTGATGTTGTGATCGTCTGAGGTGGTGTTGTGATCGTCTGAGGTGATGTTGTGATCGTCTGAGGTGGTGTTGTGATCGTCTGAGGTGGTGTTGTGATTGTCTGAGGTGATGTTGTGATCGTCTGAGGTGATGTTGAGATCGTCTGAGGTGATGTTGTGTTTGTCTGAGGTGATGTTGTGATCGTCTGAGGTGATGTTGTGTTTGTCTGAGGTGATGTTGTGATCGTCTGAGGTGGTGTTGTGATTGTCTGAGGTGGTGTTGTGATCGTCTGAGGTGATGTTGTGATTGTCTGAGGTGATGTTGTGTTTGTCTGAGGTGATGTTGTGATCGTCTGAGGTGATGTTGTGATCGTCTGAGGTGGTGTTGTGATCGTCTGAGGTGGTGTTGTGATCGTCTGAGGTGATGTTGTGATCGTCTGAGGTGATGATGTGATTGTCTGAGGTGATGTTGTGATTGTCTGAGGTGGTGTTGTGATTGTCTGAGGTGATGTGATCGTCTGAGGTGATGTTGTGATCGTCTGAGGTGATGTTGTGATTGTCTGAGGTGATGTTGTGATTGTCTGAGGTGGTGTTGTGATCGTCTGAGGTGGTGTTGTGATCGTCTGAGGTGGTGTTGTGATCGTCTGAGGTGGTGTTGTGATCGTCTGAGGTGATGTTGTGATTGTCTGAGGTGGTGTTGTGATCGTCTGAGGTGATGTTGTGTTTGTCTGAGGTGATGTTGTGATCGTCTGAGGTGATGTTGTGATCGTCTGAGGTGATGTTGTGATCGTCTGAGGTGGTGTTGTGATCGTCTGAGGTGATGTTGTGATCGTCTGAGGTGATGTTGTGATTGTCTGAGGTGGTGTTGTGATCGTCTGAGGTGATGTTGTGATCGTCTGAGGTGATGTTGTGATTGTCTGAGGTGATGTTGTGATTGTCTGAGGTGGTGTTGTGATCGTCTGAGGTGATGTTGTGATTGTCTGAGGTGATGATGTGATTGTCTGAGGTGATGTTGTGATCGTCTGAGGTGATGTTGTGATCGTCTGAGGTGATGTTGTGATCGTCTGAGGTGATGTTGTGATTGTCTGAGGTGGTGTTGTGATCGTCTGAGGTGATGTTGTGATCGTCTGAGGTGATGTTGTGATTGTCTGAGGTGGTGTTGTGATCGTCTGAGGTGATGTTGTGATCGTCTGAGGTGATGTTGTGATTGTCTGAGGTGATGTTGTGATTGTCTGAGGTGATGTTGTGATCGTCTGAGGTGATGTTGTGATTGTCTGAGGTGGTGTTGTGATCGTCTGAGGTGGTGTTGTGATCGTCTGAGGTGATGTTGTGATCGTCTGAGGTGATCGTCTGAGGTGATGTTGTGATCGTCTGAGGTGATGTTGTGATCGTCTGAGGTGGTGTTGTGATCGTCTGAGGTGGTGTTGTGATTGTGTTGTGATTGTGTTGTGATTGTGTTGTGTGTGTTTGTGTGTCAGCGCTGCAGCGAGCCGTTGAAGAGGTGAGTGATGATCTCCAGGACGTTACCATCTTCATCACGTCTTCATCAGAGCTCAGATCCTCACGCATGAAGAGTCTGAGCCGAGCAGTTCAGGAATCCTCAGATGCAGCCGTTCCTCGAGCGCTCAGAGCACACGTGTCCTTCACATCGCCTGCCGTCTACATATACACATCTGGAACCACAGGTGAACCCCATATACACACCTGGAACCACAGGTGAACCCCATATACACATCTGGAACCACAGGTGAACCCCATATACACACCTGGAACCACAGGTGAACCCCATATACACATCTGGAACCACAGGTGAACCCCATATACACATCTGGAACCACAGGTGAACCCCATATACACACCTGGAACCACAGGTGAACCCCATATACACATCTGGAACCACAGGTGAACCCCATATACACGCCTGGAACCACAGGTGAACCCCATATACACACCTGGAACCACAGGTGAACCCCATATATACACCTGGAACCACAGGTGAACCCCATATATACACACCTGGAACCACAGGTGAACCCCATATACACGCCTGGAACCACAGGTGAACCCCATATACACGCCTGGAACCACAGGTGAACCCCATATATACACACCTGGAACCACAGGTGAACCCCATATACACGCCTGGAACCACAGGTGAACCCCATATACACGCCTGGAACCACAGGTGAACCCCATATACACATCTGGAACCACAGGTGAACCCCATATACACACCTGGAACCACAGGTGAACCCCATATACACACCTGGAACCACAGGTGAACCCCATATACACGCCTGGAACCACAGGTGAACCCCATATACACACCTGGAACCACAGGTGAACCCCATATACACACCTGGAACCACAGGTGAACCCCATATACACATCTGGAACCACAGGTGAACCCCATATACACATCTGGAACCACAGGTGAACCCCATATACACATCTGGAACCACAGGTGAACCCCATATACACATCTGGAACCACAGGTGAACCCCATATACACGCCTGGAACCACAGGTGAAACGCCTGGAACCACAGGTGAACCCCATATACACGCCTGGAACCACAGGTGAACCCCATATACACACCTGGA
>NC_137115.1:58523744-58543744 GCF_949357685.1 Gobio gobio | reverse complement strand
TAACTCATGATCTGGTGTGTCCAGGACAGACGGGGCTGCTGGTGTCCAGGAGTGTGTGTGTGTGTGTGAGTGTGTGTGTGTGTGTGTGTGTGTGTGTGTGTGTGTGTGTGTGTGTGTGTGTGTGTGTGTGTTCAATCACAGCTGGATTATCATGATCTGGTGTGTCCAGGACAGACGGGGCTGCTGGTGTCCAGGAGTGTGTGTGTGTGTGTGTGTGTGTGTGTGTGTGTGTGTGTGTGTGAGTGTGTGTGTGTGAGTGTGAGTGTGTGTGTGTTCAATCACAGCTGGATCATAACTCATGATCTGGTGTGTCCAGGACAGACGGGGCTGCTGGTGTCCAGGATCACTGGACTCGCTCCATTCGTGGGTTACGCCCAGAACGAGCCGCAAACGGAGCAGAAGCGTCTGCGTGACGTCTTCAGGAGCGGCGATCTCTACTTCAACAGCGGAGACTTGCTGAAGATCGACCAGCACAACTTCATCTACTTCCAGGACCGAGTGGGCGACACCTTCAGGTGCTCTCAGCGGCCGCAGGAATCAGCCTGAGGGAGGACTCTGATTGGTGGAGCTGATGTGTGTGTGTGTGTGTGTGTGTGTGAGCAGGTGGAAGGGAGAGAACGTGTCCACCACAGAGGTCTCAGACGTCATCAGCGCGCTGCAGTTCGTGCAGGAGGTCAGCGTGTTCGGGGTCGGGGTCACAGGTCAGCGTGTTCGGGGTCGGGGTCACAGGTCAGCGTGTTCGGGGTCGGGGGTCGCAGGTGCGCTGAAGCCCCCCCGCGGTGAGTGTGGTGCAGGTGTGACGCTGATGTGTGTGTGTGTGTGTGTGTGAAGGGCACGAGGGCCGGATCGGGATGGCGGCGCTCACACTGGTGGAGGGGATGGAGTTTGATGGTGCTGGAGCGTTTGATCATGTCTGCCGGCTCCTGCCCGCCTACGCCAGGCCTCGCTTCATCCGCATTCAGGTGAGAGACGATATCCCAGCATGCATCAGTTCATTTAACCCTCTAGGGCTCTTCGGCCATCTCTGACCCCAATTTATTTTTAATCGTAGCTTCATCGGAATGGTCCGAAACTGGTGACTTTATTGGTACTTGGTAATGAACACACAAACAAATTGGGGAAAAGTCTAAGTGTTCGTAAAAAAATATAAAAATGACCCGCATAGGAAATGAATGGGACATTGGCAAAAATATGAAAATACAGAGTTTTTTGTGCGTACAATCTACAAATCAGCAGAAAAAAGGACTCGACAGTGAAGATCTCTAAAACATCAAGAGCGCAAAACAGACAAAAAAACACACACTGATACACAAAAACACACACACACACACAAATTGACGCATGTCTAATTTTGTGAAAAGAGTTACTGTTCATTGAATTGTACACAAAATTATTTTAATGAAAATGTTTATTATAAAAGGTTGATAAAAATGTTTTATGACTGAAAGAATTGCATTTATCTTAAAGGGTTAGTTCAGCCAAAACTGTAAATTGTGTCATTAATGCCTGAGCCTCATGTGGTTGGACACCCGTCAGACCTCCGTTCATCTTCAGACACAAATGAAGATATTTTAGTGTAAATCTGATGCTCTGAAAGGCCTCCATTGGCTCAACTTTACACTCTCAAGACCCTTAAAAGACACTAAAGACTAAAGTTACAAAGTCCATCTCACTACAGCGGCTCTACAATAACTTTATGAAGACGACAATAGTTTCTGTGCGCAAGCCAATGTAGAGCCTTAAGTAAAGGTGTAATATTTGTTCTCCTGTTGGTCTTATTCAAAAGTCTTGCAGCCGCATTCTGGACCACTTGCCATTTGTCCATGGAGGATTTGTTTAAACAAGTGTACAATACATTGCAAAAGTCAAGACGAGAAGAAATAAACGCGTGATAAGCATCTCCATCTCTTTTTTTGAAACCACTGATTTAATCTTAGCGATGTTCCTGAGATGGAAAAAACAGGAACGAACCACAGATTTAACATGACTGCTAAAACACATCGATTTATCAAAAATGACAACATTACAGTCCGAGGATGATATAGCCCCAATTGCCTAATCCTAGGAATAATGTTGTCTGGTGCAAAAATCAGCACCTCAGTTTTGTCTGGATTTAGTTGCAGAAAGTTGTCTGCCATCCAATTTTTAATGGAGGCTAAGCAATTGTGCAACAAGGACAGTTTGTCCAACCTATCAGGGCTAAAAGATAAATATAGTTGAATATCATCAGCATAACAATGGTACGATATTTTATGATAAGATGCCTGACACGGTATTTTCAGAACATGTCACTTCTCTGGCATAGACTACAATATTTAAAATAGCAAATATGCATTAGTTATATATTCTTACTTTAATTTACAGATAAATCCCTTCAGTGCAAAGTTTGTAGGTGAACTATAGAAGAGATTAGTGAGTAGATTAGTGTGTAGATTAGTGAGTAGATTAGTGAGTAGATTAGTGAGTAGATTAGTGTGTAGATTAGTGAGTAGATTAGTGAGTAGATTAGTGAGTAGATTAGTGAGTAGATTAGTGAGTAGATTAGTGAGTAGATTAGTGAGTAGATTAGTGTGTAGATTAGTGAGTAGATTAGTGAGTAGATTAGTGAGTAGATTAGTGAGTAGATTAGTGTGTAGATTAGTGAGTAGATTAGTGTGTAGATTAGTGAGTAGATTAGTGAGTAGATTAGTGACTAGATTAGTGTGTAGATTAGTGAGTAGATTAGTGTGTAGATTAGTGAGTAGATTAGTGAGTAGATTAGTGTGTAGATTAGTGAGTAGATTAGTGAGTAGATTAGTGTGTAGATTAGTGAGTAGATTAGTGAGTAGATTAGTGACTAGATTAGTGAGTAGATTAGTGTGTAGATTAGTGAGTAGATTAGTGTGTAGATTAGTGAGTAGATTAGTGTGTAGATTAGTGTGTAGATTAGTGAGTAGATTAGTGAGTAGATTAGTGAGTAGATTAGTGACTAGATTAGTGAGTAGATTAGTGTGTAGATTAGTGAGTAGATTAGTGACTAGATTAGTGAGTAGATTAGTGTGTAGATTAGTGAGTAGATTAGTGTGTAGATTAGTGTGTAGATTAGTGTGTAGATTAGTGAGTAGATTAGTGAGTAGATTAGTGAGTAGATTAGTGTGTAGATTAGTGTGTAGATTAGTGTGTAGATTAGTGAGTAGATTAGTGAGTAGATTAGTGTGTAGATTAGTGAGTAGATTAGCGAGTAGATTAGCGAGTAGATTAGCGAGTAGATTAGCGAGTAGATTAGTGAGTAGATTAGTGTGTAGATTAGTGAGTAGATTAGCGAGTAGATTAGTGTGTAGATTAGTGAGTAGATTAGTGAGTAGATTAGTGAGTAGATTAGTGTGTAGATTAGTGTGTAGATTAGTGTGTAGATTAGTGAGTAGATTAGTGTGTAGATTAGTGAGTAGATTAGTGTGTAGATTAGTGAGTAGATTAGTGTGTAGATTAGTGTGTAGATTAGTGAGTAGATTAGTGAGTAGATTAGTGTGTAGATTAGTGAGTAGATTAGTGAGTAGATTAGTGTGTAGATTAGTGTGTAGATTAGTGTGTAGCTTAGTGAGTAGATTAGTGTGTAGATTAGTGAGTAGATTAGTGAGTAGATTAGTGTGTAGATTAGTGTGTAGATTAGTGAGTAGATTAGTGTGTAGATTAGTGTGTAGATTAGTGAGTAGATTAGTGTGTAGATTAGTGTGTAGATTAGTGAGTAGATTAGTGAGTAGATTAGTGTGTAGATTAGTGAGTAGATTAGTGAGTAGATTAGTGAGTAGATTAGTGTGTAGATTAGTGTGTAGATTAGTGTGTAGCTTAGTGTGTAGATTAGTGTGTAGATTAGTGAGTAGATTAGTGAGTAGATTAGTGTGTAGATTAGTGTGTAGATTAGTGAGTAGATTAGTGAGTAGATTAGTGTGTAGATTAGTGAGTAGATTAGTGTGTAGATTAGTGAGTAGATTAGTGAGTAGATTAGTGTGTAGATTAGTGAGTAGATTAGTGAGTAGATTAGTGAGTAGATTAGTGTGTATATTAGTGAGTAGATTAGTGTGTAGATTAGTGTGTAGATTAGTGTGTAGATTAGTGAGTAGATTAGTGTGTAGATTAGTGTGTAGATTAGTGTGTAGATTAGTGAGTAGATTAGTGTGTAGATTAGTGAGTAGATTAGTGAGTAGATTAGTGAGTAGATTAGTGAGTAGATTAGTGTGTAGATTAGTGAGTAGATTAGTGAGTAGATTAGTGAGTAGATTAGTGAGTAGATTAGTGTGTAGATTAGTGAGTAGATTAGTGAGTAGATTAGTGAGTAGATTAGTGAGTAGATTAGTGTGTAGATTAGTGTGTAGATTAGTGTGTAGATTAGTGAGTAGATTAGTGAGTAGATTAGTGTGTAGATTAGTGTGTAGATTAGTGAGTAGATTAGTGAGTAGATTAGTGAGTAGATTAGTGAGTAGATTAGTGTGTAGATTAGTGTGTAGATTAGTGAGTAGATTAGTGAGTAGATTGGTGTGTAGATTAGTGAGTAGATTAGTGAGTAGATTAGTGAGTAGATTAGTGTGTAGATTAGTGAGTAGATTAGTGAGTAGATTAGTGAGTAGATTAGTGTGTAGATTAGTGAGTAGATTAGTGTGTAGATTAGTGAGTAGATTAGTGAGTAGATTAGTGAGTAGATTAGTGAGTAGATTAGTGAGTAGATTAGTGTGTAGATTAGTGTGTAGATTAGTGACTAGATTAGTGAGTAGATTAGTGTGTAGATTAGTGAGTAGATTAGTGAGTAGATTAGTGTGTAGATTAGTGAGTAGATTAGTGAGTAGATTAGTGTGTAGATTAGTGAGTAGATTAGTGAGTAGATTAGTGAGTAGATTAGTGTGTAGATTAGTGAGTAGATTAGTGTGTAGATTAGTGTGTAGATTAGTGAGTAGATTAGTGAGTAGATTAGTGACTAGATTAGTGAGTAGATTAGTGTGTAGATTAGTGACTAGATTAGTGAGTAGATTAGTGTGTAGATTAGTGAGTAGATTAGTGTGTAGATTAGTGACTAGATTAGTGACTAGATTAGTGAGTAGATTAGTGTGTAGATTAGTGAGTAGATTAGTGAGTAGATTAGTGACTAGATTAGTGAGTAGATTAGTGTGTAGATTAGTGACTAGATTAGTGAGTAGATTAGTGTGTAGATTAGTGAGTAGATTAGTGAGTAGATTAGTGAGTAGATTAGTGTGTAGATTAGTGAGTAGATTAGTGTGTAGATTAGTGAGTAGATTAGTGAGTAGATTAGTGTGTACATTAGTGAGTAGATTAGTGTGTAGATTAGTGAGTAGATTAGTGAGTAGATTAGTGAGTAGATTAGTGTGTAGATTAGTGACTAGATTAGTGAGTAGATTAGTGTGTAGATTAGTGAGTAGATTAGTGTGTAGATTAGTGTGTAGATTAGTGAGTAGATTAGTGAGTAGATTAGTGAGTAGATTAGTGACTAGATTAGTGAGTAGATTAGTGTGTAGATTAGTGAGTAGATTAGTGAGTAGATTAGTGACTAGATTAGTGAGTAGATTAGTGTGTAGATTAGTGAGTAGATTAGTGAGTAGATTAGTGTGTAGATTAGTGAGTAGATTAGTGAGTAGATTAGTGAGTAGATTAGTGTGTAGATTAGTGAGTAGATTAGTGAGTAGATTAGTGAGTAGATTAGTGAGTAGATTAGTGAGTAGATTAGTGTGTAGATTAGTGAGTAGATTAGTGAGTAGATTAGTGAGTAGATTAGTGAGTAGATTAGTGTGTAGATTAGTGTGTAGATTAGTGAGTAGATTAGTGAGTAGATTAGTGTGTAGATTAGTGAGTAGATTAGTGAGTAGATTAGTGACTAGATTAGTGAGTAGATTAGTGTGTAGATTAGTGACTAGATTAGTGAGTAGATTAGTGTGTAGATTAGTGAGTAGATTAGTGTGTAGATTAGTGTGTAGATTAGTGAGTAGATTAGTGAGTAGATTAGTGAGTAGATTAGTGACTAGATTAGTGAGTAGATTAGTGTGTAGATTAGTGAGTAGATTAGTGAGTAGATTAGTGAGTAGATTAGTGAGTAGATTAGTGTGTAGATTAGTGAGTAGATTAGTGTGTAGATTAGTGTGTAGATTAGTGAGTAGATTAGTGAGTAGATTAGTGTGTAGATTAGTGTGTAGATTAGTGTGTAGATTAGTGAGTAGATTAGTGAGTAGATTAGTGTGTAGATTAGTGAGTAGATTAGTGAGTAGATTAGTGTGTAGATTAGTGAGTAGATTAGTGTGTAGATTAGTGTGTAGATTAGTGTGTAGATTAGTGAGTAGATTAGTGAGTAGATTAGTGAGTAGATTAGTGAGTAGATTAGTGAGTAGATTAGTGACTAGATTAGTGAGTAGATTAGTGTGTAGATTAGTGAGTAGATTAGTGAGTAGATTAGTGTGTAGATTAGTGAGTAGATTAGTGAGTAGATTAGTGAGTAGATTAGTGAGTAGATTAGTGTGTAGATTAGTGAGTAGATTAGTGTGTAGATTAGTGTGTAGATTAGTGAGTAGATTAGTGAGTAGATTAGTGTGTAGATTAGTGTGTAGATTAGTGTGTAGATTAGTGAGTAGATTAGTGAGTAGATTAGTGTGTAGATTAGTGAGTAGATTAGTGAGTAGATTAGTGAGTAGATTAGTGAGTAGATTAGTGAGTAGATTAGTGAGTAGATTAGTGTGTAGATTAGTGAGTAGATTAGTGAGTAGATTAGTGAGTAGATTAGTGAGTAGATTAGTGAGTAGATTAGTGAGTAGATTAGTGTGTAGATTAGTGTGTAGATTAGTGTGTAGATTAGTGAGTAGATTAGTGAGTAGATTAGTGAGTAGATTAGTGTGTAGATTAGTGAGTAGATTAGTGAGTAGATTAGTGAGTAGATTAGTGTGTGTCGGCTCTCCAGCCATCATCAGCTCAACCGGAAGTAATCCAAGCATTCAGAATACGCTACAAATTACATTTTTGGGCATGTGTTCTGTAACGAAATACATTTTGAAAGTATCCTTCCCTACACTGTATATATATATATATATAAATATATTTTCTATTATATTCAATGGGAAAAAATGGATCATAATTATTGCATAAATATTAATTATTATCATAAAATTCTCTCAAAAAACAAAAAAAGAAAGAAAAAATATTATTGAACAAAAATACATTTAATTGATTTTACTGAAAAAATAATTGATTTCAGGGGCCGGGTCACTTTTGACCCGAAGGTTCTGAGTGTGACTGGAAAACGAAGAGCCGCAGATAAAGACGTTTTTCTATAAAGCTTTCCATTGATTCATAAGAGGGTCGGTGTGACCCGAGAGAGAAGCGTTATTACATAAACTCCTCATAATGCAGTAATATGTGTTGTGTATTGATGAATGAGTGACCCGAGGGAAGCACATGATCTCTTGTGTCCAGAGCTGGATGGAGGTGACCAACACCTTCAAGCAGATGAAGCTGCGGCTGGTGGAGGCCGGCTTCAATCCCAGCGTGACCTCTGACCCGCTGTACTTCCTGTGTGAGCGCCAGAGGGCGTACGTCTCTCTGACCCCGGCCATCCACCAGCAGATCGTCTCTCAGCGCATCAGACTCTGATCTACAGCGCTCGTGATAGGGCAGAAACAGGAGATCTTCTCAAACGCTTCTATGACCACATCAGATCCAAATCAAATAACATGAATTATGGAGCCAGTGTTGTAAATAAAGGAAGACGTGAGTTGATTATTGATCGTCTAACTGGAACATTTACTGAAATATGACACTTATATCAGGCAGAGTCACAGAACGTGAGTAAAGCAGTTTTACAGTAGGGGTAAGATGACCCACCCCCTTTATCTCGGCAACTGTACTTTTATCGTCATGTGACTGTATATTTTGGAAACACTCATCATTTCTGCCAGACTGTGAAACACATGTTTATTAGTTTCATTGGTTTGGTCTGTTTTTGGGAAGGCTCCAACTTTGGTGTTCAACATATTGTTTCAGAAATGCAAACGATTAAAGAAATTGATATTTCAACTTTATTCGGTGGCTTTTATGTTGTGTAAGTGCTTTAACCCTAAAACAGGGTATAAAAGAGGGATTAACCCTAATTTTAAACATCTTTGTATTTTGATTATTATTATTTTTTTACAAATTATAAAAGTTACAGGTTAGAGGCCTCTGTGTGAAACATTGAGGCTGTATACAAAATAAATACATTTCTAATTCATTTATCAAATTGTTAGTGTAATATCTAAAAGATTAGTCTATTTGTTTTCTGCATCTGGAGGAAGTAAAGGTTTGAGCATCAGTCAGCAGCCGATGAAAACACATTCAGCTTTATCTGCTTCACAAGAGAAGAGCTTTTCCAACTTATTGCGGAGCTAATGTGTCCTCTCAGTGAAGCCGCATCCACATGTTCGAGACGATGTTTGACTGAGAACGGTTCAGGCTTCATTAACCCTTGAGTTGTGTTGCGGGTCAATTTGACCCGTTTTGATTTTTAAGTTGTCAGAAATATCAGTTAACCAATGTTTTTAGTCTTTACATTTTGTGACATTTTCTCATTTAGGGTCATGAACATGCATGAAGTGTTTTGACACACACACACACACACATTTACTGTAACGTTCGTGATGTTCTCGGGTCAATTTGACCCGCATATTTTAATGTTCTAAGGCAATTGTAGAGACCCGAAATAATAACATTTCTTGGTTATATTTTGTTATTTTAGTTTTTTACTAACCTATGAAGCCATAAAAATTAGCTTTTCCCCCTTTTTTTCAATACAGAAATATTTTTTGTATGCCACAAATGGTAAAAATGAGCTATAATTTATTTTTTCAATCTATCTGAAATACTATCTAACCTACATTGTTTTTCTTGAAATTGTGTGACCTTTTCTCATTTAGGGTCATTAACATGCATGCAAAGTTTCAACATGATACTGCGTTGTGAAATGTGCATATCAAAATGTTATATTCTCTTTCTGTTAGTGGGTCAGTTTGCCCCGTATAGGACGGATGTTCAAAAGTACAGTACAGACACAAAATACACAACACTGTGTGTGTCAGAGCTCTTCAACTCTAGTCCTGAAGAGCTGAGATTAACAACTTCATCAGGCAGTGTTTCCAAATCAGACATCACTGTAGAAGTCGGAAAAGTAATAGAAGTTATAGAAGTTTATGAACATGAAAATATATAACATTTTTTAATATTTTATATAAAATATACATTTTACAAAACATGCAAATTCTAAATCCTCAAGAAAATCAAAGCTAAATATCTGAATAAATTCTGGACCAAATTTTAGGTTGATATCTAAAAAAAAAAAAAGATGTTTTTGTGCGCAGTACCAACGTTTTCCACTAGATGACATGTAGACTCTTGGATTTCCATATATGGTTTGAGTGATCTGAACGTTATATTTTCATACTTTTCAAAATATCTATGAAGTAGTTTGGGCAGTAATGTTAATATCTGATTTGAATTCAATCTCTAAAATGCATATAAAAACATATGGAAAGAGTCAGAGCGCGCGTTTGGCACCGCATCACAAATGACGAATCTATCGCTATTTATCTGTCATCTCTTTTGAAAATCAGTCACCAAATATGAAAATTAGAGTCTGAAAGCTTTAAAATGCTGTATAGTTCAAGATTACTGTAGGTTTAGACTAAGATAGTATTGTTCTAAATGTATAAAGGCAAGTGTCCTAAGGGCCAATCTTAAAAATAAAAATGGTTAAAAGTATTTTTATAAATCGTAAATTCAGATATTTATTCTTTGTAATGTGTGAAAAGTATTGATATTAAAAGTGAATTGTTTGTACCTGATTGTGTGTGTTTTTTCATAGTGTGATTTTTGGGGAATTGTATTGAATCCAATTAGGGTCAGGGTTTTATCATTCAGGCAAGTGTTATACATCATTATAATCTGTTAAGTTTCTATTTTTTTGTGTAGTCACAATAAAAACAAAATGTTTTGCTTTTTGCAAAATAAAGAAAACACACATGATGCGTGATCTGCAGCCTCTGTCAAAGACGTTCATTCAGAGTCTTCAGAAAATGACCCAAACATGAGACATATGTCTAAAGAAACGCTGAAATGTCCGGTTTTAAACACTGTAAACCTAATGGAAAACTAATATTCTGTGTTTATGTAATCTGGTTGAAAAGCGAGTGATGTGTTTCGAGAGCCGCTTCATTATCCGCTAATGCGGCCACGCCCACAGATCGCAGTGATTTACACTTTAGTCATGAATGTGTTTATGAGCAACTGAAGAAAGCACAAATATAAGAGCATGTCAAAACTTCTAAAGGCCCAAACAGCTCCGACTCCATGCGGATGGCAAAGGTAGATTTATTGTTAGGCTACTTGTAAAAGTCATGGAAAATTAGTACTTACTTGTTTAGATGAAATCTGTTGTTTACACTGTTTAAAATATATTTTTTTGCTGCAAATAAAAAAAAGAAACTGTCACTCCCCTTTTTGAGAATATACGTAAAATTGCACAATACACATTTAAATGGTTGTAATTTAAGAATGTTTTGGAATATAGACATAAGTCTTGTTAAAAAAAGAAACGAAAAAGTAACTTAAAAAAATGAACGTTTGTGTAACGTTTCTCCACTGAAGAGGCAGGAAGTGCAGTTTATTCCAACATAAATCAAAACATAAAACAAACTATAAAGAGACTTAACTATAACAACACTTACCATCAGCGGTTACACACACACACAATAACAGACGAAGACACACGGCAAACAGAGGAATAAACACACACACACTAAAGACAAGAGACACCTGTGGACACTGATGAACCAATCACAGCACACGACACAAGATCACATGACACACTCAAACATCACCTGAACATGATGAACTAAAAACATGAACCGACACCAAACACCTGTGACAGTATGAAAAAGTTTCAATTGTCTGTAAATCAAATGTACTCTAAATATTTTATTTAAAATATATATTTTACAAAATAATTTTTACTCTAAAACCAATCAAAGTCATATGTCTAACCAATTTGTGTTCCAAATTTTATGAGATTTTTAAGCGCTGTACCAAAGTTAGCCACCGGGTGTTTTTTATGCATTCTCCTGTTAAAATGTGTTCATTTCAGTCTCAATATCACCACACAGTCGCAGATGTGGAACCGCGAGACTCTTTCCGATGATATGATCATATTTTTAAACTGTATTTTCATTGTTGAAGTTAAAAAGTCTGTGTGTGCGACGAGGAGAAGACAGTGATTTTGACACCTATAAGAAAGTATTTAATAAATCATAATAGAAAGGTTTCCCCGGTTGCCAGGGGAACGGGACTTGCCAAGTGTAAAGTTTGGTGGAGGGGGGATTGTTTTTCAGGGGTTAGTTCCAGTGAAAGGAACTCCCAAGACATTTTGGACAATTTCATGCTCCCGACTTTGTGGGACAGATTTAATTTAGGCTTTTATTTGAATATTAAACAATGATCAGGGAACAGAAGCCTCATTGGTTCTCATGCTGGAGCTTCAGCCTCCGATATTTCAGTGCACTATGTGTGTTCCCTCATCAGTGTTCATCATATAAAGTGATCATATGGGTTTGATCTGGGACAGAATCTCTCATGAAACACCTCTTCATTTGTGTCCTGAAGATGACGAGGGTCATGTGTGTGTGAGTTTATATCACACACACACACACACACACACACACACACACACACACACACACACACACACACACACACACACACACACACACACACACACACACACACACACACACACACACACACACACACACACACACACACACACACACACACACACACACACACACACACACACACACACACACACACACACACACACACACACACCCCTGACTCTATTAAAGGAAACGGAGATCGTGTGGTTTCAGAGTTGTATTGTTTTTAATGAGAATCGTTTCTACAGAAGCTCGAGTCCGCCATGGGGCAGAACTTTAGAACTAGAGCAATTCTGAGAAGAAATGAATGTTGAGATAAAGTCGGAGGTCATGTGACGGCGTTTCCTCCTCAGGACGAGCTGCACAGGTCAAAGGTCAGCTGGTGCGTGATGAACTCTTCTTCCTGACGGACGAGACGTTCAGAGCCATCAGAGACGGACACACACACACTGACATCATAACCTCACACACACTCCGACATCATAACCTCACACACACTCCGACATCATAACCTCACACACACTCCGACATCATAACCTCACACACACTGACATCATAACCTCACACACACTCCGACATCATAACCTCACACACACTGACATCATAACCTCACACACACTCCGACATCATAACCTCACACACACTCCGACATCATAACCTCACACACACTCCGACATCATAACCTCACACACACTCCGACATCATAACCTCACACACACTCCGACATCATAACCTCACACACACTCCGACATCATAACCTCACACACACTCCGACATCATAACCTCACACACACTCCGACATCATAACCTCACACACACTCCGACATCATAACCTCACACACACTCCGACATCATAACCTCACACACACTCCGACATCATAACCCCACACACACTCCGACATCATAACCTCACACACACTCCGACATCATAACCTCACACACACTCCGACATCATAACCTCACACACACTCCGACATCATAACCTCACACACACTCCGACATCATAACCCCACACACACTCCGACATCATAACCTCACACACACTCCGACATCATAACCTCACACACACTCCGACATCATAACCTCACACACACTCTGACATCATAACCTCACACACACTCCGACATCATAACCTCACACACACTCCGACATCATAACCTCACACACACTCCGACATCATAACCTCACACACACTCCGACATCATAACCTCACACACACTCCGACATCATAACCTCACACACACTCCGACATCATAACCTCACACACACTCCGACATCATAACCTCACTCCGACATCATAACCTCACACACACACTCCGACATCATAACCTCACACACACTCCGACATCATAACCTCACACACACTCCGACATCATAACCTCACACACACTCTGACATCATAACCTCACACACACTCCGACATCATAACCTCACACACACTCCGACATCATAACCTCACACACACTCCGACATCATAACCTCACACACACTCCGACATCATAACCTCACACACACTCTGACATCATAACCTCACACACACTCCGACATCATAACCTCACACACACACTCCGACATCATAACCCCACACACACTCCGACATCATAACCTCACACACACTCCGACATCATAACCTCACACACACTCCGACATCATAACCTCACACACACTCCGACATCATAACCTCACACACACTCCGACATCATAACCTCACACACACTCCGACATCATAACCTCACACACACTCCGACATCATAACCTCACACACACTCCGACATCATAACCTCACACACACTCTGACATCATAACCTCACACACACTCCGACATCATAACCTCACACACACACTCCGACATCATAACCCCACACACACTCCGACATCATAACCTCACACACACTCCGACATCATAACCTCACACACACTCCGACATCATAACCTCACACACACTCCGACATCATAACCTCACACACACTCCGACATCATAACCTCACACACACTCCGACATCATAACCTCACACACACTCCGACATCATAACCTCACACACACTCCGACATCATAACCTCACACACACACTCCGACATCATAACCTCACGCACACTCCGACATCATAACCTCACACACACTCCGACATCATAACCTCACACACACTCCGACATCATAACCTCACACACACTCCGACATCATAACCTCACACACACTCCGACATCAAAACCTCACACACACTCCGACATCATAACCTCACACACACTCCGACATCATAACCTCACACACACTCCGACATCATAACCTCACACACACTCCGACATCATAACCTCACACACACTCCAACATCATAACCTCACACACACACTCCAACATCATAACCTCACACACACTCCGACATCATAACCTCACACACACTCCGACATCATAACCTCACACACACTCCGACATCATAACCTCACACACACTCCGACATCATAACCTCACACACACTCCGACATCAAAACCTCACACACACTCCGACATCATAACCTCACACACACTCCGACATCATAACCTCACACACACTCCGACATCATAACCTCACACACACTCCGACATCATAACCTCACACACACTCCGACATCATAACCTCACACACACTCCGACATCATAACCTCACACACACTCCAACATCATAACCTCACACACACACTCCAACATCATAACCCCACACACACTCCGACATCATAACCTCACACACACTCCGACATCATAACCTCACACACACTCCGACATCATAACCTCACACACACTCCGACATCATAACCTCACACACACTCTGACATCATAACCTCACACACACTCCGACATCATAACCTCACACACACTCTGACATCATAACCTCACACACACTCCGACATCATAACCTCACACACACACTCCGACATCATAACCCCACACACACTCCGACATCATAACCTCACACACACTCCGACATCATAACCTCACACACACTCCGACATCATAACCTCACACACACTCCGACATCATAACCTCACACACACTCTGACATCATAACCTCACACACACTCCGACATCATAACCTCACACACACTCCGACATCATAACCTCACACACACTCCGACATCATAACCTCACACACACACTCCGACATCATAACCTCACGCACACTCCGACATCATAACCTCACACACACACTCCGACATCATAACCTCACACACACTCCGACATCATAACCTCACACACACTCCGACATCATAACCTCACACACACTCCGACATCATAACCTCACACACACTCCGACATCATAACCTCACACACACTCCGACATCAAAACCTCACACACACTCCGACATCATAACCTCACACACACTCCGACATCATAACCTCACGCACACTCCGACATCATAACCTCACGCACACTCCGACATCATAACCTCACGCACACTCCGACATCATAACCTCACGCACACTCCGACATCATAACCTCATGCACACTCCGACATCATAACCTCACACACACTCCGACATCATAACCTCACACACACTCCGACATCATAACCTCACACACACTCTGACATCATAACCTCACACACACTCCGACATCATAACCTCACTCCGACATCATAACCTCACACACACTCTGACATCATAACCTCACACACACTCCGACATCATAACCTCACTCCGACATCATAACCTCACACACACTCTGACATCATAACCTCACACACACTCCGACATCATAACCTCACACACACTCCGACATCATAACCTCACACACACTCCGACATCATAACCTCACACACACTCCGACATCATAACCTCACACACACTCCGACATCAAAACCTCACACACACTCCGACATCAAAACCTCACACACACTCCGACATCATAACCTCACACACACTCCGACATCATAACCTCACACACACTCCGACATCATAACCTCACACACACTCCGACATCATAACCTCACACACACTCCGACATCATAACCTCACACACACTCCGACATCATAACCTCACACACACTCCGACATCATAACCTCACACACACTCCGACATCATAACCTCACACACACTCCGACATCATAACCTCACACACACTCCGACATCATAACCTCACACACACTCTGACATCATAACCTCACACACACTCCGACATCATAACCTCACACACACTCTGACATCATAACCTCACACACACTCCGACATCATAACCTCACTCCGACATCATAACCTCACACACACTCCGACATCATAACCTCACACACACTCCGACATCATAACCTCACACACACTCCGACATCATAACCTCACACACACTCCGACATCATAACCTCACACACACTACGACATCATAACCTCACACACACACACTCCGACATCATAACCTCACACACACTCCGACATCATAACCTCACACACACCCTGACATCATAACCTCACACACACTCCGACATCATAACCTCACACACACTCCGACATCATAACCTCACACACACTCCGACATCATAACCTCACACACACTCCGACATCATAACCTCACACACACTCCGACATCATAACCTCACACACACTCCGACATCATAACCTCACACACACTCCGACATCATAACCTCACACACACTCCGACATCATAACCTCACACACACTCCGACATCAAAACCTCACACACACTCCGACATCATAACCTCACACACACTCCGACATCATAACCTCACACACACTCCGACATCATAACCTCACACACACTCCGACATCATAACCTCACACACACTCCGACATCATAACCTCACACACACTCCGACATCATAACCTCACACACACTCCGACATCATAACCTCACACACACTCCGACATCATAACCTCACACACACTCCGACATCATAACCTCACACACACTCCGACATCATAACCTCACACACACTCTGACATCATAACCTCACACACACTCCGACATCATAACCTCACACACACTCCGACATCATAACCTCACACACACTCCGACATCATAACCTCACACACACTCCGACATCATAACCTCACACACACTCCGACATCATAACCTCACACACACTCCGACATCATAACCTCACACACACTCCGACATCATAACCTCACACACACTCCGACATCATAACCTCACACACACTCTGACATCATAACCTCACACACACTCCGACATCATAACCTCACACACACTCCGACATCATAACCTCACACACACTCCGACATCATAACCTCACTCCGACATCATAACCTCACACACACTCCGACATCATAACCTCACACACACTCCGACATCATAACCTCACACACACTCCGACATCATAACCTCACACACACTCCGACATCATAACCTCACACACACTCCGACATCATAACCTCACGCACACTCTGACATCATAACCTCACACACACTCCGACATCATAACCTCACGCACACTCCGACATCATAACCTCACACACACTCCGACATCATAACCTCACACACACTCCGACATCATAACCTCACACACACTCCGACATCATAACCTCACACACACTCCGACATCATAACCTCACACACACTCCGACATCATAACCTCACACACACTCCGACATCATAACCTCACACACACTCCGACATCATAACCTCACAAACACTCCGACATCATAACCTCACACACACTCCGACATCAAAACCTCACACACACTCCGACATCATAACCTCACACACACTCCGACATCATAACCTCACACACACTCCGACATCATAACCTCACACACACTCCGACATCATAACCTCACACACACTCCGACATCATAACCTCACACACACTCCGACATCATAACCTCACACACACTCCGACATCATAACCTCACACACACTCCGACATCATAACCTCACACACACTCCGACATCATAACCTCACACACACTCCGACATCATAACCTCACACACACTCCGACATCATAACCCCACACACACTCCGACATCATAACCTCACGCACACTCCGACATCATAACCTCACGCACACTCCGACATCATAACCTCACGCACACTCCGACATCATAACCTCACACACACTCCGACATCATAACCTCACACACACTCCGACATCATAACCTCACACACACTCCGACATCATAACCTCACACACACTCCGACATCATAACCTCACACACACTCCGACATCATAACCTCACACACACTCCGACATCATAACCCCACACACACTCCGACATCATAACCTCACACACACTCCGACATCATAACCTCACACACACTCCGACATCATAACCTCACACACACTCCGACATCATAACCTCACACACACTCCGACATCATAACCTCACACACACTCCGACATCATAACCTCACACACACTCCGACATCATAACCTCACACACACTCCGACATCATAACCTCACACACACTCCGACATCATAACCTCACTCCGACATCATAACCTCACACACACTCCGACATCATAACCTCACACACACTCCGACATCATAACCTCACACACACTCCGACATCATAACCTCACGCACACTCCGACATCATAACCTCACACACACTCCGACATCATAACCTCACACACACTCCGACATCATAACCTCACACACACTCCGACATCATAACCTCACGCACACTCCGACATCATAACCTCACACACACTCCGACATCATAACCTCACACACACTCCGACATCATAACCTCACACACACTCCGACATCATAACCTCACACACACTCCGACATCATAACCTCACACACACTCCGACATCATAACCTCACACACACTCCGACATCATAACCTCACACACACTCCGACATCATAACCTCACACACACTCCGACATCATAACCTCACACACACTCCGACATCATAACCTCACACACACTCCGACATCATAACCTCACACACACTCCGACATCATAACCTCACACACACTCCGACATCATAACCTCACACACACTCCGACATCATAACCTCACACACACTCCGACATCAAAACCTCACACACACTCCGACATCATAACCTCACACACACTCTGACATCATAACCTCACACACACTCCGACATCATAACCTCACACACACTCCGACATCATAACCTCACACACACTCCCGACATCATAACCTCACACACACTCCGACATCATAACCTCACACACACTCCGACATCATAACCTCACACACACTCCGACATCATAACCTCACACACACTCCGACATCATAACCTCACACACACTCTGACATCATAACCTCACACACACTCCGACATCATAACCTCACACACACTCTGACATCATAACCTCACACACACTCCGACATCATAACCTCACTCCGACATCATAACCTCACACACACTCCGACATCATAACCTCACACACACTCCGACATCATAACCTCACACACACTCCGACATCATAACCTCACACACACTCCGACATCATAACCTCACACACACTACGACATCATACCTCACACACACACACTCCGACATCATAACCTCACACACACTCCGACATCATAACCTCACACACACTCCGACATCATAACCTCACCACACACACTCCGACATCATAACCCCACACACACTCCGACATCATAACCTCACACACACTCCGACATCATAACCTCACACACACTCCGACATCATAACCTCACACACACTCTGACATCATAACCCCACACACACTCCGACATCATAACCTCACACACACTCCGACATCATAACCCCACACACACTCCGACATCATAACCTCACACACACTCCGACATCATAACCTCACACACACTCCGACATCATAACCTCACACACACACTCCGACATCATAACCTCACACACACACTCCGACATCATAACCCCACACACACTCCGACATCATAACCTGCACACACACTCCGACATCATAACCTCACACACACTCCGACATCATAACCTCACACACACACTCGACATCATAACCTCACACACACTCCGACATCATAACCTCACACACACCCTGACATCATAACCTCACACACACTCCGACATCATAACCTCACACACACTCCGACATCATAACCTCACACACACACTCCGACATCATAACCTCACACACACTCCGACATCATAACCTCACACACACTCCGACATCATAACCTCACACACACTCCGACATCATAACCTCACACACACTCCGACATCATAACCTCACACACACTCCGACATCATAACCTCACACACACTCCGACATCATAACCTCACACACACTCCGACATCATAACCTCACACACACTCCGACATCATAACCTCACACACACTCC
>NC_137115.1:58493744-58518744 GCF_949357685.1 Gobio gobio | reverse complement strand
CATGAGACCACACAAGCGGACAGAAGGAGTCATGAGACCACACAAGCGGACAGAAGGAGTCATGAGACCACACAAGCGGACAGAAGGAGTCATGAGACCACACAAGCGGACAGGAGGAGTCATGAGACCACACAAGCGGAGAGGAGGAGTCATGAGACCACACAAGCGGACAGAAGGAGTCATGAGACCACACAAGCGGACAGAAGGAGTCATGAGACCACACAAGCGGACAGGAGGAGTCATGAGACCACACAAGCGGACAGAAGGAGTCATGAGACCACACAAGCGGACAGAAGGAGTCATGAGACCACACAAGCGGACAGGAGGAGTCATGAGACCACACAAGCGGACAGGAGGAGTCATGAGACCACACAAGCGGACAGAAGGAGTCATGAGACCACACAAGCGGACAGGAGGAGTCATGAGACCACACAAGCGGACAGAAGGAGTCATGAGACCACACAAGCGGACAGGAGGAGTCATGAGACCACACAAGCGGACAGAAGGAGTCATGAGACCACACAAGCGGACAGAAGGAGTCATGAGACCACACAAGCGGAGAGGAGGAGTCATGAGACCACACAAGCGGACAGAAGGAGTCATGAGACCACACAAGCGGACAGGAGGAGTCATGAGACCACACAAGCGGACAGAAGGAGTCATGAGACCACACAAGCGGACAGAAGGAGTCATGAGACCACACAAGCGGACAGAAGGAGTCATGAGACCACACAAGCGGAGAGGAGGAGTCATGAGACCACACAAGCGGACAGAAGGAGTCATGAGACCACACAAGCGGAGAGGAGGAGTCATGAGACCACACAAGCGGACAGAAGGAGTCATGAGACCACACAAGCGGACAGAAGGAGTCATGAGACCACACAAGCGGACAGGAGGAGTCATGAGACCACACAAGCGGACAGGAGGAGTCATGAGACCACACAAGCGGACAGAAGGAGTCATGAGACCACACAAGCGGACAGGAGGAGTCATGAGACCACACAAGCGGACAGAAGGAGTCATGAGACCACACAAGCGGACAGGAGGAGTCATGAGACCACACAAGCGGACAGGAGGAGTCATGAGACCACACAAGCGGACAGAAGGAGTCATGAGACCACACAAGCGGACAGGAGGAGTCATGAGACCACACAAGCGGACAGAAGGAGTCATGAGACCACACAAGCGGACAGGAGGAGTCATGAGACCACACAAGCGGACAGAAGGAGTCATGAGACCACACAAGCGGACAGGAGGAGTCATGAGACCACACAAGCGGACAGGAGGAGTCATGAGACCACACAAGCGGACAGAAGGAGTCATGAGACCACACAAGCGGACAGAAGGAGTCATGAGACCACACAAGCGGACAGAAGGAGTCATGAGACCACACAAGCGGACAGAAGGAGTCATGAGACCACACAAGCGGACAGAAGGAGTCATGAGACCACACAAGCGGACAGGAGGAGTCATGAGACCACACAAGCGGACAGAAGGAGTCATGAGACCACACAAGCGGACAGGAGGAGTCATGAGACCACACAAGCGGACAGAAGGAGTCATGAGACCACACAAGCGGACAGAAGGAGTCATGAGACCACACAAGCGGACAGGAGGAGTCATGAGACCACACAAGCGGACAGAAGGAGTCATGAGACCACACAAGCGGACAGGAGGAGTCATGAGACCACACAAGCGGACAGGAGGAGTCATGAGACCACACAAGCGGACAGAAGGAGTCATGAGACCACACAAGCGGACAGAAGGAGTCATGAGACCACACAAGCGGACAGGAGGAGTCATGAGACCACACAAGCGGACAGAAGGAGTCATGAGACCACACAAGCGGACAGAAGGAGTCATGAGACCACACAAGCGGACAGAAGGAGTCATGAGACCACACAAGCGGACAGAAGGAGTCATGAGACCACACAAGCGGACAGAAGGAGTCATGAGACCACACAAGCGGACAGGAGGAGTCATGAGACCACACAAGCGGACAGGAGGAGTCATGAGACCACACAAGCGGACAGAAGGAGTCATGAGACCACACAAGCGGACAGAAGGAGTCATGAGACCACACAAGCGGACAGGAGGAGTCATGAGACCACACAAGCGGACAGAAGGAGTCATGAGACCACACAAGCGGACAGAAGGAGTCATGAGACCACACAAGCGGACAGAAGGAGTCATGAGACCACACAAGCGGACAGAAGGAGTCATGAGACCACACAAGCGGACAGGAGGAGTCATGAGACCACACAAGCGGACAGGAGGAGTCATGAGACCACACAAGCGGACAGAAGGAGTCATGAGACCACACAAGCGGACAGGAGGAGTCATGAGACCACACAAGCGGACAGGAGGAGTCATGAGACCACACAAGCGGACAGAAGGAGTCATGAGACCACACAAGCGGACAGGAGGAGTCATGAGACCACACAAGCGGACAGGAGGAGTCATGAGACCACACAAGCGGACAGAAGGAGTCATGAGACCACACAAGCGGACAGGAGGAGTCATGAGACCACACAAGCGGACAGAAGGAGTCATGAGACCACACAAGCGGACAGAAGGAGTCATGAGACCACACAAGCGGACAGAAGGAGTCATGAGACCACACAAGCGGACAGAAGGAGTCATGAGACCACACAAGCGGACAGGAGGAGTCATGAGACCACACAAGCGGACAGGAGGAGTCATGAGACCACACAAGCGGACAGAAGGAGTCATGAGACCACACAAGCGGACAGGAGGAGTCATGAGACCACACAAGCGGACAGAAGGAGTCATGAGACCACACAAGCGGACAGAAGGAGTCATGAGACCACACAAGCGGACAGGAGGAGTCATGAGACCACACAAGCGGACAGAAGGAGTCATGAGACCACACAAGCGGACAGGAGGAGTCATGAGACCACACAAGCGGACAGAAGGAGTCATGAGACCACACAAGCGGACAGGAGGAGTCATGAGACCACACAAGCGGACAGAAGGAGTCATGAGACCACACAAGCGGACAGGAGGAGTCATGAGACCACACAAGCGGACAGAAGGAGTCATGAGACCACACAAGCGGACAGACGGAGTCATGAGACCACACAAGCGGACAGAAGGAGTCATGAGACCACACAAGCGGACAGAAGGAGTCATGAGACCACACAAGCGGACAGAAGGAGTCATGAGACCACACAAGCGGACAGGAGGAGTCATGAGACCACACAAGCGGACAGAAGGAGTCATGAGACCACACAAGCGGACAGGAGGAGTCATGAGACCACACAAGCGGACAGAAGGAGTCACGAGACCACACAAGCGGACAGGAGGAGTCATGAGACCACACAAGCGGACAGGAGGAGTCACGAGACCACACAAGCGGACAGAAGGAGTCACGAGACCACACAAGCGGACAGAAGGAGTCATGAGACCACACAAGCGGACAGAAGGAGTCATGAGACCACACAAGCGGACAGGAGGAGTCATGAGACCACACAAGCGGACAGACGGAGTCATGAGACCACACAAGCGGACAGGAGGAGTCATGAGACCACACAAGCGGACAGAAGGAGTCATGAGACCACACAAGCGGACAGGAGGAGTCATGAGACCACACAAGCGGACAGACGGAGTCATGAGACCACACAAGCGGACAGGAGGAGTCATGAGACCACACAAGCGGACAGAAGGAGTCATGAGACCACACAAGCGGACAGGAGGAGTCATGAGACCACACAAGCGGACAGAAGGAGTCACGAGACCACACAAGCGGACAGAAGGAGTCACGAGACCACACAAGCGGACAGAAGGAGTCATGAGACCACACAAGCGGACAGGAGGAGTCATGAGACCACACAAGCGGACAGGAGGAGTCATGAGACCACACAAGCGGACAGGAGGAGTCATGAGACCACACAAGCGGACAGAAGGAGTCATGAGACCACACAAGCGGACAGAAGGAGTCACGAGACCACACAAGCGGACAGAAGGAGTCATGAGACCACACAAGCGGACAGAAGGAGTCATGAGACCACACAAGCGGACAGGAGGAGTCATGAGACCACACAAGCGGACAGACGGAGTCATGAGACCACACAAGCGGACAGGAGGAGTCATGAGACCACACAAGCGGACAGAAGGAGTCATGAGACCACACAAGCGGACAGGAGGAGTCATGAGACCACACAAGCGGACAGACGGAGTCATGAGACCACACAAGCGGACAGGAGGAGTCATGAGACCACACAAGCGGACAGAAGGAGTCATGAGACCACACAAGCGGACAGGAGGAGTCATGAGACCACACAAGCGGACAGAAGGAGTCATGAGACCACACAAGCGGACAGAAGGAGTCATGAGACCACACAAGCGGACAGGAGGAGTCATGAGACCACACAAGCGGACAGACGGAGTCATGAGACCACACAAGCGGACAGGAGGAGTCATGAGACCACACAAGCGGACAGAAGGAGTCATGAGACCACACAAGCGGACAGACGGAGTCATGAGACCACACAAGCGGACAGGAGGAGTCATGAGACCACACAAGCGGACAGGAGGAGTCATGAGACCACACAAGCGGACAGAAGGAGTCATGAGACCACACAAGCGGACAGAAGGAGTCATGAGACCACACAAGCGGACAGAAGGAGTCATGAGACCACACAAGCGGACAGAAGGAGTCATGAGACCACACAAGCGGACAGGAGGAGTCATGAGACCACACAAGCGGACAGGAGGAGTCATGAGACCACACAAGCGGACAGGAGGAGTCATGAGACCACACAAGCGGACAGAAGGAGTCATGAGACCACACAAGCGGACAGAAGGAGTCATGAGACCACACAAGCGGACAGAAGGAGTCATGAGACCACACAAGCGGACAGAAGGAGTCATGAGACCACACAAGCGGACAGAAGGAGTCATGAGACCACACAAGCGGACAGGAGGAGTCATGAGACCACACAAGCGGACAGGAGGAGTCATGAGACCACACAAGCGGACAGAAGGAGTCATGAGACCACACAAGCGGACAGAAGGAGTCATGAGACCACACAAGCGGACAGAAGGAGTCATGAGACCACACAAGCGGACAGGAGGAGTCATGAGACCACACAAGCGGACAGAAGGAGTCATGAGACCACACAAGCGGACAGAAGGAGTCATGAGACCACACAAGCGGACAGAAGGAGTCATGAGACCACACAAGCGGACAGAAGGAGGCTTTCTCTCACCCGTAGGCAGAACACCACCAGCCCGAGGTGCCGCTGCGCCGGGATCTGGAAGTTTGGGTCGGTTCTGACCAGAGACTCGAACAGCTTGGCCATCTCCACACTCTGAGGTCACAGGAAACACATCATCACCGACAGGAAATGAGCATTACAAGCTTTGACTGAACGTGTGTGTGAAAATGTGTGTTCAGTCATGGAGAGTGTAAGTGTTTGACAGGGCAGTGTTTTCTTATTGAGGGTCTGTGTGTAAGTGTGTGTGTGTGTGTGTGTGTGTGTGTGTGTGTGTGTGTGTGTGTGTGTGTGTGTGTGTGTGTGTGTGTGACGTGTCTCACGTGTCGTATGTGAGCCTGCAGGTTCTTCAGACCAAAGGATCGCATCACAAACCACAGCTTCAGAGAGCGGAAGCGGCGGCTCAGAGAGATCTGCCAGTGCTGAGACAGACAGACGAGTGTTAATCAACAGCACACGGATCAACACACGGATCAACACACAGATAAACACACGGATCAACACACAGATAAACACACGGATCAACACACGGATAAACACACGGATCAACATATGAATAAACACGGATCAACACACGGATCAACACAGAAAAACACACGGATCAACACAGAAAAACACACGGATCAACACAGAAAAACACACGGATCAGCACACCCATCAACACACGGATAAACACGGATCAACACACGGATAAACACACGGATCAACATATGAATAAACACGGATCAACACACGGATAAACACACGGATCAACATATGAATAAACACGGATCAACACACGGATCAACACAGAAAAACACACGGATCAACAAACAGATCAACACATGAAACACACGGATCAACACACAGAGAAACACGGATCAACACAGAGAAACACACGGATCAACACATGGATCAACACACAGAGAAACACGGATCAACACAGAAACACACGGATCAACACATGGATCAACACAGAGAAACACACGGATCAACACATGAAACACAGAGAAACACACGGATCAACACATGAAACACACAGAAAAACACACGGATCAACACATGAAACACAGAGAAACACACGGATCAACACATGAAACACACAGAAAAACACACGGATCAACACAAGAAACACAGAAAAACACATGGATCAACACACGGATCAACACACGGAAAAACACACGGACCAACAAACGGATCAACACAGAAAAACACACGGATCAACACAGAAAAACACACGGATCAACACATGAAACACACATAAAAACACACGGATCAACACAAGAAACACAGAGAAACACATGGATCAACACACGGATCAACAAACGGATCAACACAGAAAAACACACGGATCAACACACAGATCAACACATGAAACACACGAATCAACACAGAGAAACACGGATCAACACACAGAGAAACACACAGAGAAACACACGGATCAACACAGAGAAACACACGGATCAACACATGAAACAAACACACGGATCAACACATGAAACAGAGAAACACACGGATCAACACATGAAACACAGAAACACTCGGATCAACACATGAAACACACGGATCAACACATGAAACAGAGAAACACACGGATCAAAACATGAAACACAGAAAAACACACGGATCAACACATGAAACACAGAAACACACGGATCAACACACGGATCAACACACGGATCAACACATGAAACACAGAGGAACTCACGGATCGACACATGAAACACAGAGGAACTCACGGATCGACACATGAAACACACGGATTAACACATGAAACAGAAACACACAGATCAACACATGAAACACAGAGAAACACACGGATCAACACATGAAACACAGAAACACACGGATCAACACACGAAACACAGAAACACACGGATCAACACACGAAACACAGAGAAACACACGGATCGACACACGGATCAACACATGAAACACAGAGGAACACACGGATCGACACATGAAACACACGGATCAACACATGAAACACACGGATCAACACACGGATCAATACAGAAAAACACACGGATCAACACACGGATCAACACATGAAACACACGGATCAACACACCGATCAACACACGGATCAACACAGAAAAACACACGGATCAACACACGGATCAACACATGAAACACACGGATCAACACACGGATCAACACACCGATCAACACACGGATCAACACACGAAACAGAGAAACACACGGATCAACACATGAAACACAGAAACACTCGGATCAACACATGAAACACACGGATCAACACATGAAACAGAAACACACGGATCAACACATGAAACACAGAGAAACACACGGATCAACACATGAAACACAGAAACACACGGATCGACACATGAAACACAGAGAAACACACGGATCAACACATGAAACACAGAAACACACGGATCAACACACGAAACACAGAGAAACACACGGATCGACACACGGATCAACACATGAAACACAGAGGAACACACGGATCGACACATGAAACACACGGATCAACACATGAAACAGAAACACACGGATCAACACATGAAACACACGGATCAACACATGAAACACAGAAACACACGGATCAACACACGAAACAGAGAAACACACGGATCGACACATGAAACACACGGATCAACACATGAAACACAGAAACACACGGATCAACACACGAAACAGAGAAACACACGGATCGACACATGAAACACACGGATCAACACATGAAACACAGAAACACACGGATCAACACACGAAACAGAGAAACACACGGATCGACACATGAAACACACGGATCAACACATGAAACACAGAAACACACGGATCAACACATGAAACAGAGAGGAACACACGGATCGACACAAGAAACACACGGATCAACACATGAAACAGAAACACACGGATCAACACATGAAACACAGAGGAACACACGGATCGACACATGAAACACACGGATCAACACATGAAACAGAAACACACGGATCAACACATGAAACACAGAGAAACACACGGATCAACATATGAAACACAGAAACACACGGATCAACACACGGATCAACACATGAAACACAGAGAAACACACGGATCAACATATGAAACACAGAAACACACGGATCAACACACGGATCAACACATGAAACCGAGAAACACACGGATCAACACATGAAACCGAGAAACACAGGGATCAACACATGAAACAGAGAAACACAGGGATCAACACATGAAACACAGAAACACACGGATCAACACATGAAACACAGAGGAACATACGGATCGACACATGAAACCGAGAAACACACGGATCAACACATGAAACACAGAGGAACATACGGATCGACACATGAAACCGAGAAACACACGGATCAACACATGAAACACAGAGGAACATACGGATCGACACATGAAACACACGGATCAACACATGAAACCGAGAAACACACGGATCAACACATGAAACAGAAACACAGGGATCAACACATGAAACACAGAAACACACGGATCAACACATGAAACACAGAAACACACGGATCAACACATGAAACACAGAGGAACATACGGATCGACACATGAAACACACGGATCAACACATGAAACAAAGAGAAACACACGGATCAACACATGAAACACAGAAACACACGGATCAACACATGAAACACAGAAACACAGGGATCAACACATGAAACACACGGATCAACACATGAAACAGAAACACAGGGATCAACACATGAAACAAAGAGAAACACACGGATCAACACATGAAACACAGAAACACAAGGATCAACACATGAAACACAGAGGAACATACGGATCGACACATGAAACACGGATCAACACATGAAACACAGAAAAACACACGGATCAACACATGAAACACAGAAAAACACACGGATCAACACATGAAACACAGAAACACACGGATCAACACATGAAACACAGAGGAACATACGGATCGACACATGAAACACACGGATCAACACATGAAACAAAGAGAAACACACGGATCAACACATGAAACACAGAAACACACGGATCAACACATGAAACACAGAGAAACACATGGATCAACACATGAAACACAGAAACACACGGATCAACACATGAAACACAGAAACACACGGATCAACACATGAAACACAGAAACACACGGATCAACACATGAAACACAGAGGAACATACGGATCGACACATGAAACACACGGATCAACACATGAAACAAAGAGAAACACACGGATCAACACATGAAACACAGAAACACACGGATCAACACATGAAACACAGAGGAACATACGGATCGACACATGAAACACACGGATCAACACATGAAACACAGAAACACACGGATCAACACATGAAACACAGAGGAACATACGGATCGACACAGAAACACACGGATCAACACATGAAACACAGAGGAACATACGGATCGACACATGAAACACACGGATCAACACATGAAACACACGGATCAACACATGAAACACAGAGGAACATACGGATCGACACATGAAACACACGGATCAACACATGAAACACACGGATCAACACATGAAACACAGAGGAACATACGGATCGACACAGAAACACACGGATCAACACATGAAACACAGAGGAACATACGGATCGACACAAGAAACACACGGATCAACACATGAAACACAGAGAAACACACGGATCAACACATGAAACACAGAAAAACACACGGATCAACACATGAAACACAGAAACACACGGATCAACACATGAAACACAGAGGAACATACGGATCGACACATGAAACACACGGATCAACACATGAAACAAAGAGAAACACACGGATCAACACATGAAACACAGAAACACACGGATCAACACATGAAACCGAGAAACACACGGATCAACACATGAAACAGAAACACACGGATCAACACATGAAACACAGAAACACACGGATCAACACATGAAACACAGAAACACACGGATCAACACATGAAACACAGAAACACACGGATCAACACATGAAACACAGAGGAACATACGGATCGACACATGAAACACACGGATCAACACATGAAACAAAGAGAAACACACGGATCAACACATGAAACACACGCATCAACACACAGAGAAACACACGGATCAACACACAGATCAACACACGCATCAACACACAGATCAACACATGAAACACACGCATCAACACACAGAGAAACACACGGATCAACACACAGATCAACACACGCATCAACACACAGAGAAACACACGGATCAACACACAGATCAACACATGAAACACACGCATCAACACACAGAGAAACACACGGATCAACACACAGATCAACACACGCATCAACACACAGAGAAACACACGGATCAACACACAGATCAACACATGAAACACACGCATCAACACACAGAGAAACACACGGATCAACACACGGATCAACACATGAAACACATGGATCAACACACAGAGAAACACACGGATCAACACACGGATCAACACATGAAACACACGGATCAACACACGGATCAACACACGGATCAACACATGAAACACACGGATCAACACACGGATCAACACAGAGAAACACACGGATCAACACACGGATCAACACATGAAACACACAGAGAAACACACGAAACACACACAGAAACACACAGATCAACACACAGATCAACACATGAAACACACAGAAAAACACACGGATCCACACAGAAAAACACACGGATCCACACATGAAACACACAGAGAAACACACAGATCAACACATGAAACACAGAGAAACACACGGATCAACACATGAAACACACAAAAAAACACACGGATCAACACAGAAAAACACACGGATCAACAAACGGATCAACACACAGATCAACACATGAAACACACGCATCAACACACAGAGAAACACACGGATCAACACATGAAACACACGCATCAACACACAGAGAAACACACGGATCAACACACAGATCAACACACGCATCAACACACAGATCAACACATGAAACACACGCATCAACACACAGAGAAACACACGGATCAACACACAGATCAACACACGCATCAACACACAGAGAAACACACGGATCAACACACAGATCAACACATGAAACACACGCATCAACACACAGAGAAACACACGGATCAACACACAGATCAACACACGCATCAACACACAGAGAAACACACGGATCAACACACAGATCAACACATGAAACACACGCATCAACACACAGAGAAACACACGGATCAACACACGGATCAACACATGAAACACATGGATCAACACACAGAGAAACACACGGATCAACACACGGATCAACACATGAAACACACGGATCAACACACGGATCAACACACGGATCAACACATGAAACACACGGATCAACACACGGATCAACACAGAGAAACACACGGATCAACACACGGATCAACACATGAAACACACAGAGAAACACACGAAACACACACAGAAACACACAGATCAACACACAGATCAACACATGAAACACACAGAAAAACACACGGATCCACACAGAAAAACACACGGATCCACACATGAAACACACAGAGAAACACACAGATCAACACATGAAACACAGAGAAACACACGGATCAACACATGAAACACACAAAAAAACACACGGATCAACACATGAAACACACAAAAAAACACACGGATCAACACAAGAAACACAGAGAAATACATGGATCAACACGCGGATCAACACGCGGATCAACACGCGGATCAACACGCGGATCCACACGCGGATCCACACACGGATCAACACAGAGAAACATGGATAAACACACGGATAAACACCGGAATAAACACATGGATAAATACACAGATAAACATGGATAAACACACAGATAAACATGGATAAACACACGGATAAACACTCTGATACACACATGAATAAACACTTGTATAAACACGGATAAACACATGGATAAACACTCGGATAAACACATGAATAAACACTCGTATAAACACACAGATAAACACTCGGATAAACACACGGATAACGTGGATAAACACTCGGATAAACACACAGATAAACACTCGGATAAACACTCGGATAAAAAACACAGATAAACACTCGGATAAACACACGGATAACGTGGATAAACACTCGGATAAACACACAGATAAACACTCGGATAAACACACAGATAAACACTCGGATAAACACACAGATAAACACTCTGATAAACACATGAATAAACACTCGTATAAACACGGATAAACACATGGATAAACACACGGATAATCACTCTGATAAAAACATGAATAAACACTCGTATAAACACGGATAAACACATGGATAAACACTTGGATAAACACTTGGATAAACACATGGATAAACACTCGGATAAACACACAGATAAACACGTGGATAAACACTCGGATAAACACATGGATAAACACGGATAAACACATGAATAACACTCGGATAAACACGGATAAACACACAGATAAACACTCGGATAAACACGGATAAACACACGGATAAACACACGGATAAACACACGGATAAACACATGGATAAACACACGGATAAACACTCGGATAAGCACATGGATAAACACACGGATAACGTGTTTAAACACGTGGATAGACACACACGGATAAACACACGGATAACGTGGATAAACACACGGATAAACACACGGATAACGTGGATAAACACACGGATAAACACACGGATAAACACACGGATAAACACACGGATAAACACACGGATAAACACTCGGATAAACACTCGGATAAACACACGGATAACGTGGATAAACACATGGATAAACACATGGATAAACACATGGATAAACACATGGATAAACACATGGATAAACACACAGATAAACACACAGATAAACACACAGAAAAACACACAGATCCACACACAGATCCACATATGGATCAACACACGGATAAACACACGGATCAACACACGGATAAACACACGGATAAACACACGGATAAACACACGGATAAACACTCGGATAAACACACGGATAACGTGGATAAACACACGGATAAACACTCGGATAAACACTCGGATAAACACACGGATAACGTGGATAAACACTCCGATAAACACACGGATAAACACACGGATAAACACACAGAAAAACACACAGATCCACACACAGATCCACATATGGATCAACACACGGATAAACACACAGATCCACACATGGATCAACAAACGAAACACAGAGATAAACACACAGATAAACACTTGGATAAACACACAGAGAAACACATGGATAAACACACAGAAACACATGGATAAACACACAGATAAACACACGGATAAACACATGGATAAACACTCGGATAAACACATGGATAAACACACGGATAACGCGTTTAAACACATGGATAAACACACGGATAAACACACGGATAAACACTTGGATAAACACTCGGATAAACACACGGATAACGTGGATAAACACATGGATAAACACATGGATAAACACTCCGATAAACACACGGATAAACACACGGATAAACACACGGATAAACACACGGATAAACACACAGAAAAACACACAGATCCACACACAGATCCACATATGGATCAACACACGGATAAACACACGGATAACGTGGATAAACACTCGGATAAACACACAGATAAACACTCTGATAAACACACAGATAAACACTCGGATAAACACACAGATAAACACTCTGATAAACACATGAATAAACACTCGTATAAACACGGATAAACACATGGATAAACACACGGATAATCACTCTGATAAAAACATGAATAAACACTCGTATAAACACGGATAAACACATGGATAAACACTTGGATAAACACATGGATAAACACTCGGATAAACACACAGATAAACACGTGGATAAACACTCGGATAAACACATGGATAAACACGGATAAACACATGAATAACACTCGGATAAACACGGATAAACACACAGATAAACACTCGGATAAACACGGATAAACACACGGATAAACACACGGATAAACACATGGATAAACACATGGATAAACACACGGATAAGCACATGGATAAACACACGGATAACGTGTTTAAACACGTGGATAGACACACACGGATAAACACACGGATAACGTGGATAAACACACGGATAACGTGGATAAACACACGGATAAACACACGGATAAACACACGGATAAACACACGGATAAACACATGGATAAACACACGGATAAACACACGGATAAACACTCGGATAAACACTCGGATAAACACACGGATAACGTGGATAAACACATGGATAAACACATGGATAAACACATGGATAAACACACAGATAAACACACCAATCAACACACAGATCCACACATGGATCAACAAACGAAACACGGATAAACACATGAATAAACACAGATAAACACAGATAAACACACGGATAACGTGGATAAACACACGGATAAACACATGAATAAACACTTGTATAAACACAGATAAACACACGGATAACGTGGATAAACACACGGATAAACACACGGATAACACACGGATAAACACACAGATAAACACATGGATAAACACATGGATCAACAAACGAAACACAGAGAAACACATGGATCAACACACGGATAAACACACCGATCAACACACAGATCCACACATGGATCAACAAACGAAACACGGATAAACACATGAATAAACACATGGATAAACACATGGATAAACACATGGATAAACATGGATAAACGTATGGATAAACACTCTGATAAACACGGATAAACACACGGATAAACACACAGATAACACACGGATAAACACACAGATAAACACACATATAACACACGGATAAACACACAGATAAACACACATATAACACACGGATAAACACACAGATAAACACACGGATAAACACATGGATAAACACAGATAAACACACGGATAAACACACGGATAACACTCGGATAAACACACGGATAAACACATGGATAAACACACTGATAACGTGGATAAACACATGGATAAACACACAGATAAACACACAGATAAACACACAGAAAAACACACAGATCCACACATAGATCCACACACAGATCCACACACGGATAAACACACGGATAAACACACGGAAAAACACAGATCCATACATGGATCAACACACGAAACACAGAGGAACACATGGATCAACACACGGATAAACACACCGATCAACACACAGATCCACACATGGATCAACAAACGAAACACAGAGAAACACATGGATAAACACATGGATAAACACACGGATAAACACATGGATAAACACACGGATAAACACACGGATAAACACTCGGATAAACACACGGATAAACACACGGATAAACACACTGATAACGTGGATAAACACATGGATAAACACACAGATAAACACACAGATAAACACACAGATAAACACACAGATCCACACACAGATCCACACACAGATCCACACACAGATAAACACACGGATAAACACACGGATAAACACACGGATAAACACACAGAAAAACACACAGATCCACATACAGATCCACACACGGATAAACACACGGATAAACACAGATCCGTACATGGATCAACACACGAAACACAGAGGAACACACGGATAAACACACGGATAAACACACGGATAAACACACGGATAAACACTCGGATAAACACACGGATAAACACACTGATAACGTGGATAAACACATGGATAAACACACAGATAAACACACGGATAAACACACAGATAAACACACAGATCCACACACAGATCCACACACAGATCCACACACGGATAAACACACGGATAAACACTCGGATAAACACACGGATAAACAGACTGATAACGTGGATAAACACATGGATAAACACACAGATAAACACATGGATAAACACACAGATAAACACACAGATAAACACACAGAAAAACACACAGATCCACACACAGATCCACACGGATAAACACACGGATAAACACAGATCCATACATGGATCAACACACGAAACACAGATCCACACATGGATCAACAAACGAAACACAGAGAAACACACAGATAAACACATGGATAAACACACGGATAAACACATGGATAAACACACGGATAAACACACGGATAACGTGTTTAAACACGTGGATAGACACACGGATAAACACACGGATAACATGGATAAACACACGGATAACACACAGATAAACACTCGGATAAACACACGGATAACACACAGATAAACACTCGGATAAACACACGGATAAACACATGGATAAACACTTGGATAAACACACGGATAAACACTTGGATAAACACACGGATAAACACATGGATAAACACATGGATAAACACTCGGATAAACACTCGGATAAAACACGGATAAACACACTGATAACGTGGATAAACACACGGATAAACACACAGATAAACACATGGATAAACACACGGATAAACACTCGGATAAACACACGGATAAACACACTGATAACGTGGATAAACACACGGATAAACACACAGATAAACACACAGAAAAACACACAGATCCACACACGGATAAACACACGGATAAACACAGATCCATACATGGATTAACAAACGAAACACAGAGAAACACATGGATAAACACACGGATAAACACACGGATAAACACACGGATAAACACAGATCCATACATGGATTAACAAACGAAACACAGAGAAACACATGGATAAACACATGGATAAACACGTGGATAAACACATGGATAAACACACGGGTAACGTGTTTAAACACGTGGATAGACACACGGATAAACACACGGATAACATGGATAAACACACGGATAACACACAGATAAACACTCGGATAAACACACGGATAAACACACGGATAAACACATGGATAAACACTCGGATAAACACTCGGATAAACACACAGATAAACACACAGATAAACACACAGATAAACACACGGATAAACACACGGATAAACACACGGATAAACACACAGATAACACACGGATAAACACACGGATAAACACACGGATAAACACATGGATAGACACACGGATAACGTGTTTAAACACACGGATAACACACAGATAAACACACGGATAAACACACGGATAAACACACGGATAAACACACGGATAACACACGGATAAACACACGGATAACACACGGATAAACACACGGATAAACACAGATAAACACACGAGTAACACACGGATAAACACACGGATAAACACACGGATAAACACACGGATAAACACATGGATAGACACACGGATAACGTGTTTAAACACACAGATAAACACACGGATAAACACACAGATAACACACGGATAAACACACGGATAAACACACGGATAAACACACGGATAAACACATGGATAGACACACGGATAACGTGTTTAAACACACGGATAACACACAGATAAACACACGGATAAACACACGGATAAACACACGGATAAACACACGGATAAACACACAGATAACACACGGATAAACACAGATAAACACACGAGTAACACACGGATAAACACACGAATAACGTGGATAAACACGAGGATAAACACGTGGATAAACACACAGATAAACACACAGATAACAGCGGATCATGTGAGCGCACCATGAAGTCCGTGGCGTCCGAGTTGTCATGCCTCAGGTAAAGCGGGTCGACGGTGAACGTCTGTTGGAGCTTCATCTTGTCCTTCACCCTGCAGGACATTCATCAACGCTTTTACTCATCAGTGCTCACTAAACTGACCAGAAGACATTTATAATGTTACAACTAATAAAAAGGCAATGCTAGGACACTGGTGTCTCACCAGAACGCTGTGCAGTCGAAATGGACCATCATCCACTTGGACGGGTTGAAGACGAAGGAATCTGCGAACTCGATTCCCTTGAGGAAGTAGCGCAGCTCAGGACAGATGAGAGCAGATCCAGCGTACGCCGCATCAACATGCAGCCAGAGACGCTCACGCACACCTGAACACACACACACACACACACACACACACCTGAACACAGGCACCTTCACTAACACACACCTGAACACAGGCAGCTTCACTAACACACACCTCACACACACCTGAACACCGACACCTTCACTAACACACACCTGAACACAGGCAGCTTCACTAACACACACCTCACACACACCTGAACACAGACACCTTCACTAACACACACCTGAACACAGGCAGCTTCACTAACACACACCTCACACACACCTGAACACCGACACCTTCACTTACACACACCTGAACACAGGCAGCTTCACTAACACACACCTTACACACACCTGAACACAGACACCTTCACTAACACACACACACACACACACACACACACACCTGAACACAGGCAGCTTCACTATCACACACCGCACACACACCTGAACACCGACACCTTCACTAACACACACCTGAACACAGGCAGCTTCACTAACACACACCTCACACACACCTGAAAACAGGCACCTTCACTGACACACACCTGAACACAGACACCTTCACTAACACACACCCGAACACAGGCACCTTCACTAACACACACCCGAACACAGGCACCTTCACTAACACACACCCGAACACAGGCACCTTCACTAACACACACCCGAACACAGGCAGCTTCACTAACACACACCTCACACACACCTGAAAACAGGCACCTTCACTGACACACACCTGAACACAGGCACCTTCACTAACACACACCCGAACACAGGCAGCTTCACTAACACACACCTGAACACAGACACCTTCACTAACACACACCTCACACACACCTGAAAACAGGCACCTTCACTGACACACACCTGAACACAGGCACCTTCACTAACACACACCCGAACACAGGCACCTTCACTAACACACACCTGAACACAGGCAGCTTCATTAACACACACCTCACACACACCTGAACACAGACACCTTCATTAACACACACACACACACACACACACACACACCTGAACACAGGCAGCTTCACTATCACACACCTCACACACACCTTAACACAGGGACCTTCACTATCACACACCTTACACACACCTGAACACCGACACCTTCACTAACACACACCTGAACACAGGCAGCTTCACTAACACACACCTCACACACACCTGAAAACAGGCACCTACACTGACACACACCTGAACACAGGCACCTTCACTAACACACACCCGAACACAGGCACCTTCACTAACACACACCCGAAAACAGGCAGCTTCACTAACACACACCTGAACACAGACACCTTCACTAACACACACCTCACACACACCTGAAAACAGGCACCTTCACTGACACACACCTGAACACAGGCACCTTCACTAACACACACCCGAACACAGGCAGCTTCACTAACACACACCTGAACACAGACACCTTCACTAACACACACCTCACACACACCTGAAAACAGGCACCTTCACTGACACACACCTGAACACAGGCACCTTCACTAACACACACCCGAACACAGGCACCTTCACTAACACACACCTGAACACAGGCAGCTTCATTAACACACACCTCACACACACCTGAACACAGACACCTTCATTAACACACACACACACACACACACACACACACACACACACACACACACACACACACACACACACACACACCTGAACACAGGCAGCTTCACTATCACACACCTCACACACACCTTAACACAGGGACCTTCACTAACACACACCTGAACACAGGCAGCTTCACTAACACACACCTCACACACACCTGAACACAGGCACCTTCACTTACACACACCTCACACACACCTGAAAACAGGCACCTTCACTGACACACACCTGAACACAGGCACCTTCACTAACACACACCCGAAAACAGGCACCTTCACTAACACACACCTGAACACAGGCAGCTTCACTAACACACACCTCACACACACCTGAACACAGACACCTTCACTAACACACACACACACACACACACACACACACACACACACACCTGAACACAGGCACCTTCACTAACACACACCTGAACACAGGCAGCTTCACTATCAAACACCTCACACACACCTGAACACAGGGACCTTCACTAACACACACCTGAACACAGGCAGCTTCACTATCAAACACCTCACACACACCTGAACACAGGCAGCTTCACTAACACACACCTCACACACACCTGAACACAGGGACCTTCACTAACACACACCTGAACACAGGCACCTTCACTAACAAACACCTCACACACACCTGAACACAGGCACCTTCACTAACACACACCTCACACACACCTGAATACAGGCACCTTCACTAACACATACCTCACACACACCTGAACACAGGCACCTTCACTAACACACACCTCACACACACCTGAACACAGGCACCTTCACTAACACACACCTCACACACAACTGAACACAGGCACCTTCACTAACACACACCTCACACACACCTGAAAACAGGCACCTTCACTAACACACACCTCACACACACCTGAACACAGACACCTTCACTAACACACACCTGAAAACAGACACCTTCACTAACACACACCTCACACACACCTGAACACAGGCACCTTTACTAACACACACCTGAAAACAGACACCTTCACTAACACACACCTCACACACACCTTCACTAATACACACCTCACACACACCTGAACACAGGCACCTTCACTAACACAAACCTCACACACACCTTCACTAATACACACCTCACACACACCAGAACACAGGCACCTTCACTAACACACACCTGAACACAGACAGCTTCACTAACACACACCTCACACACACCTGAACACAGACACCTTCACTAACACACACCTCACACACACCTGAACACAGACACCTTCACTAACACACACCTGAACACAGGCACCTTCACTAACACACACCTCACACACACCTGAACACAGACACCTTCACTAACACACACTTCACACACACCTGAACACAGACACCTTCACTAACACACACCTGAACACAGACACCTTCACTAACACACACCTGAACACAGGCACCTTCACTAACACACACCTCACACTCACCTGAACACAGGCACCTTCACTAACACACACCTCACACACACCTGAACACAGGCAGCTTCACTAACACACATCTCACACACACCTGAACACAGGCAGCTTCACTAACACACACCTGAACACAGGCAGCTTCACTAACACACATCTCACACACACCTGAACACAGGCAGCTTCACTAACACACACCTCACACACACCAGAACACAGGCAGCTTCACTAACACACACCAGAACACAGACACCTTCACTAACACACACCTTCACTAACACACACCTCACACACACACAGCCAGAGACGCTCACACACACCTGAACGCAGGCACCTTCACTAACACACCTCACACACACACAGCCAGAGAAGCTCACACACACACACCTGAACGCAGGCACCTTCACTAACACACACCTCACACACACCTGAACACAGGCACCTTCACTAACACACACCTCACACACACCTGAACACAGGCACCTTCACTAACACACACCTGAACACAGGCACCTTCACTAACACACACCTCACACACACCTGAACACAGGCACCTTCACTAACACACACCTCACACACACCTGAACACAGGCACCTTCACTAACACACACCTCACACACACCTGAACACAGGCACCTTCACTAACACACACCTCACACACACCTGAACACAGGCACCTTCACTAACACACACCTCACACACACACGAACACAGGCACCTTCACTAACACACACCTCACACACACACGAACACAGACACCTTCACTAACACACACCTCACACACACACCTGAACACAGGCACCTTCACTAACACACACCTCACACACACCTGAACACAGGCACCTTCACTAACACACACCTCACACACACCTGAACACAGACACCTTCACTAACACACACCTCACACACACCTGAACACAGACACCTTCACTAACACACACCTCACACACCTGAACACAGGCACCTTCACTAACACACACCTCACACACACCTGAACACAGGCACCTTCACTAACACACACCTCACACACACCTGAACACAGGCACCTTCACTAACACACACCTCACACACACCTGAACACAGGCACCTTCACTAACACACACCTCACACACACCTGAACACAGACACCTTCACTAACACACACACACCTGAACACAGACACCTTCACTAACACACACCTCACACACACCTGAACACAGACACCTTCACTAACACACACACACCTGAACACAGACACCTTCACTAACACACACACACCTGAACACAGACACCTTCACTAACACACACACCTGAACACAGGCACCTTCACTAACACACACACACCTGAACACAGACACCTTCACTAACACACACCTCACACACACCTGAACACAGGCACCTTCACTAACACACACACACCTGAACACAGACACCTTCACTAACACACACACACCTGAACACAGGCACCTTCACTAACACACACACCTGAACACAGGCACCTTCACTAACACACACCTCACACACACCTGAACACAGACACCTTCACTAACACACACACCTCACACACACCTGAACACAGACACCTTCACTAACACACACACCTGAACACAGGCACCTTCACTAACACACACCTCACACACACCTGAACACAGACACCTTCACTAACACACACCTCACACACACCTGAACACAGACACCTTCACTAACACACCTCACACACACCTGGACACAGACACCTTCACTAACACACCTCACACACACCTGGACACAGACACCTTCACTAACACACCTCACACACACACACAGCCAGAGACGCTCACACACACCTGAATGCAGACACCTTCACTAACACACACACACGCACCCACACACACATTTAAACATGTCTATATGTGTTCACTTACACACAGCGCCAAGTTCATCCAGACGGTCGAAGGAACACACGCCGGTTGAGCCAAGTGTCGCACACAGCTGCAGGACACACACACACACACACACACACACACACACACTCAGTCAGTCAGGTCAGCACAGTGAAGCGGTAACAGCAGGAGTGTGTGAGGAGTGTGAGGAGTGTGTGAGGAGTGTGTGAGGAGTGTGTGAGCTGCAGGAGTGTGTGAGCTGCAGGAGTGTGTGAGGAGTGTGTGAGGAGTGTGTGAGCTGCAGGAGTGTGTGAGCTGCAGGAGTGTGTGAGGAGTGGTTGAGGAGTGTGTGAGCTGCAGGAGTGTGTGAGGAGTGTGTGAGGAGTGTGAGGAGTGGTTGAGGAGTGTTTGAGGAAGGAGTGTGTGAGGAGTGTGTGAGCTGCAGGAGTGTGTGAGCTGCAGGAGTGTGTGAGGAGTGTGTGAGGAGTGTGTGAGCTGCAGGAGTGTGTGAGGAGTGTGTGAGCTGCAGGAGTGTGTGAGGAGTGTGTGAGGAGTGTGTGAGCTGCAGGAGTGTGTGAGGAGTGTGTGAGGAGTGGTTGAGGAGTGTTTGAGGAAGGAGTGTGTGAGGAGTGTGTGAGCTGCAGGAGTGTGTGAGGAGTGTGTGAGGAGTGTGTGAGCTGCAGGAGTGTGTGAGGAGTGTGTGAGGAGTGTGTGAGCTGCAGGAGTGTGTGAGGAGTGTGTGAGGAGTGTGCGAGCTGCAGGAGTGTGTGAGGAGTGGTTGAGGAGTGTTTGAGGAAGGAGTGTGTGAGGAGTGTGTGAGCTGCAGGAGTGTGTGAGGAGTATATGAGCTGCAGGAGTGTGTGAGGAGTGTGTGAGCTGCAGGAGTGTGTGAGGAGTGTGTGAGCTGCAGGAGTGTGTGAGGAGTGTGTGAGCTGCAGGAGTGTGTGAGGAGTGTGTGAGCTGCAGGAGTGTGTGAGCTGCAGGAGTGTGTGAGGAGTGTGTGAGGAGTGTGTGAGCTGCAGGAGTGTGTGAGGAGTGTGTGAGCTGCAGGAGTGTGTGAGGAGTGTGTGAGGAGTATATGAGCTGCAGGAGTGTGTGAGGAGTATATGAGCTGCAGGAGTGTGTGAGGAGTGTGTGAGCTGCAGGAGTGTGTGAGGAGTGTGTGAGCTGCAGGAGTGTGTGAGGAGTGTGTGAGCTGCAGGAGTGTGTGAGGAGTATATGAGCTGCAGGAGTGTGTGAGCTGCAGGAGTGTGTGAGGAGTGTGTGAGCTGCAGGAGTGTGTGAGGAGTGTGTGAGCTGCAGGAGTGTGTGAGGAGTGTGTGAGGAGTATATGAGCTGCAGGAGTGTGTGAGGAGTGTGTGAGCTGCAGGAGTGTGTGAGGAGTGTGTGAGCTGCAGGAGTGTGTGAGGAGTGTGTGAGGAGTATATGAGCTGCAGGAGTGTGTGAGGAGTGTGTGAGCTGCAGGAGTGTGTGAGGAGTGTGTGAGGAGTGTGTGAGCTGCAGGAGTGTGTGAGGAGTGTGTGAGCTGCAGGAGTGTGTGAGGAGTGTGTGAGGAGTATATGAGCTGCAGGAGTGTGTGAGCTGCAGGAGTGTGTGAGGAGTGTGTGAGGAGTATATGAGCTGCAGGAGTGTGTGAGGAGTGTGTGAGCTGCAGGAGTGTGTGAGGAGTGTGTGAGCTGCAGGAGTGTGTGAGGAGTGTGTGAGGAGTATATGAGCTGCAGGAGTGTGTGAGGAGTGTGTGAGGAGTATATGAGCTGCAGGAGTGTGTGAGGAGTGTGTGAGGAGTATATGAGCTGCAGGAGTGTGTGAGGAGTGTGTGAGCTGCAGGAGTGTGTGAGCTGCAGGAGTGTGTGAGGAGTGTGTGAGGAGTGTGTGAGCTGCAGGAGTGTGTGAGGAGTATATGAGCTGCAGGAGTGTGTGAGGAGTGTGTGAGCTGCAGGAGTGTGTGAGGAGTGTGTGAGCTGCAGGAGTGTGTGAGG
>NC_137115.1:58486244-58488744 GCF_949357685.1 Gobio gobio | reverse complement strand
ACGGAGGAAGATCGAAACACAGGAGACGAGCGACTCTGAGGATGAAACATCACCACTCGATCACACACTCCTCGTCCCGGTTCTGATGGGAGCAACAATGAGGCAAATCTAGATCAATTCTAGTCAAAATAGCTGAAAAAACCTTTCAATGCGATTTAATGGCTTATCACTTTTGGCCAATAGGTGGCGCTGTGGCCAGACTGCTGGGGTGTGGTCAGTGTGAGCGGACGATAACACACACACACACACACACACGGTTTGGTGTCGCTGCTCAGAATCAGCCTGGCATCAGTGTTCAATGGTGTTGATGTGGAATGCCATTAGTTTGGAAAAGTAGGTTTTCAAAGAAACTCAAAATGGTGGACAGCAGTTCTGACTGAATGTGGCATCAGACTCGAGTGTATCAGGACCGACTCCACACACACTCCATCATCAATTCAGGGCCGGAGACTGATGGAGATTTTTTTATGGTGTCACATAATCATATCGAGCCAAGAATTTTATTTCTAGCCCTTACAGTTCAAAAGTTATTAGCAGAAACATGAGTGCATCTTGGGACAGTTGGTGTGTTTAGAGATGAGACGGTGTGTGTGTGACGGTGTGTGAGAGAGTGTGTGTGAGACATGTGTGTGTGACGGTGTGTGAGAGAGTGTGTGTGAGACATGTGTGTGTGACGGTGTGTGAGAGAGTGTGTGTGAGACATGTGTGTGTGACGGTGTGTGAGAGAGTGTGTGTGAGACATGTGTGTGCGACGGTGTGTGAGAGAGTGTGTGTGAGACATGTGTGTGTGACGGTGTGTGAGAGAGTGTGTGTGAGACATGTGTGTGTGACGGTGTGTGAGATGGTGTGTGTGAGACATGTGTGTGTGACGGTGTGTGAGAGAGTGTGTGTGAGACATGTGTGTGTGATGGTGTGTGAGAGAGTGTGTGTGAGACATGTGTGTGTGACGGTGTGTGAGAGAGTGTGTGTGAGACATGTGTGTGTGATGGTGTGTGAGATGGTGTGTGTGAGACATGTGTGTGTGACGGTGTGTGAGATGGTGTGTGTGAGACATGTGTGTGTGACGGTGTGTGAGATGGTGTGTGTGAGACATGTGTGTGTGCGACGGTGTGTGAGAGAGTGTGTGTGAGATGGTGTGTGTGAGACATGTGTGTGAGACGGTGTGTGTGAGATGGTGTGTGTGAGACGGTGTGTGTGCGACGGTGTGTGAGAGAGTGTGTGTGAGATGGTGTGTGTGAGACATGTGTGTGAGACGGTGTGTGTGAGATGGTGTGTGTGTGTGACGGTGTGTGAGACGTTGTGTGAGACGGTGTGTGTGAGATGGTGTGTGTGAGACATGTGTGTGAGACGGTGTGTGTGAGATGGTGTGTGTGTGTGACGGTGTGTGAGACGGTGTGTGTGAGATGGTGTGTGTGAGATGGTGTGTGTGCGACGGTGTGTGAGAGAGTGTGTGTGAGATGGTGTGTGTGAGATGGTGTGTGTGAGACGGTGTGTGTGACGGTGTGTGTGATGGTGTGTGTGAGATGGTGTGTGTGTGTGACGGTGTGTGAGACGGTGTGTGTGAGACGTGTGTGTGAGACGTGTGTGTGTGAGACATGTGTGTGTGACGGTGTGTGAGAGAGTGTGTGTGAGACATGTGTGTGCGACGGTGTGTGAGAGAGTGTGTGTGAGACATGTGTGTGTGAGACATGTGTGTGAGACGTGTGTGTGTGAGACATGTGTGTGTGACGGTGTGTGAGATGGTGTGTGTGAGACATGTGTGTGTGCGACGGTGTGTGAGAGAGTGTGTGTGAGATGGTGTGTGTGAGACATGTGTGTGAGACGGTGTGTGTGAGATGGTGTGTGTGTGTGACGGTGTGTGAGACGTTGTGTGAGACGGTGTGTGTGAGATGGTGTGTGTGAGACATGTGTGTGAGACGGTGTGTGTGAGATGGTGTGTGTGTGTGACGGTGTGTGAGACGGTGTGTGTGAGATGGTGTGTGTGAGATGGTGTGTGTGCGACGGTGTGTGAGAGAGTGTGTGTGAGATGGTGTGTGTGAGATGGTGTGTGTGAGACGGTGTGTGTGACGGTGTGTGTGATGGTGTGTGTGAGATGGTGTGTGTGTGTGACGGTGTGTGAGACGGTGTGTGTGAGACGTGTGTGTGAGACGTGTGTGTGTGAGACATGTGTGTGTGACGGTGTGTGAGAGAGTGTGTGTGAGACATGTGTGTGCGACGGTGTGTGAGAGAGTGTGTGTGAGACATGTGTGTGTGACGGTGTGTGAGAGAGTGTGTGTGAGACATGTGTGTGTGACGGTGTGTGAGATGGTGTGTGTGAGACATGTGTGTGTGACGGTGTGTGAGAGAGTGTGTGTGAGACATGTGTGTGTGATGGTGTGTGAGAGAGTGTGTGTGAGACATGTGTGTGTGACGGTGTGTGAGAGAGTGTGTGTGAGACATGTGTGTGTGATGGTGTGTGAGATGGTGTGTGTGAGACATGTGTGTGTGACGGTGTGTGAGA
>NC_137115.1:58468116-58470616 GCF_949357685.1 Gobio gobio | reverse complement strand
CAGATTTAAGTTATAATTAAAAAATATGATCATATTTCCATAAGAGTGCTAACATTAATGGCAGCCGTTTTTAAAGAAGTTGTTGTTTTGAGCGTTTGTATAGATCAATATCATCTGCAATCACGGTTATCTTCATGAAAACAGCTCTCTTGCCATATTGCTTAATTATATTCTATTTTATATTAAAAAAACGAAATCTCTGAATTTTGTGGGCATTTATATTAATTTCGGCCATTTTTGAGACAATGCTGCATTGATTTTGAACCCGACAGCACAGTAACAAATGAAATATCATTACACAGAAGTTATTGATTGCATTTTAAGCTGTAAATTTGACATCAAATCACATTATTGATGTTAAATCAGACAATGCACCGGTGATTGAGAGAAATGCTTGCAGTTTTGGTCTTCAGATAAAATCCCTAGTCCTCTAAATCCAAGACCATCACAATTTTTTTGGAGGAAAATAACTCAAAATGAAGGGAGTTTTTGCTTAAAATAAGCAAAATAATCTGCCAATAGGGTAAGCAAAATAATGTTGTTTTCTGTTTGAATTAAGATTATTTTGCTTATTTTAAGATAAAACTCCCTTCATTTTGAGTTATTTTCCCCCAAAACAAGACAAAAACTTTTGCTTGTCTAGTAAATGCTTCTTAATGTAAGATTTTTTAGATATTTGGACTGAAAACAAGACAAAAATACTAAGTAAGAAAAGCACTCAAAAAATAATTTTATGATGCGGTTTACTTTATTAAAGCAATTCATCTTGATTTAACACAATTATATCAGGTTTCTAGTTCAAATGTAGTCGATTCATGTTAAACTGACTTAAAACCGTCACTCTTTGACATAACTTGATGTTTTCATTTTGAAATAACACGTTTCAATCAAACAAGACTTTCACTTCCCATCATGCTTTGCAAAGGGACCGCATTAGGAGAGTAAATTTAGGAGTAAACATGTTATTATTTTATGTTCTCAATTAAGTTATTTTAACATGTTTCTAAAAAATATGCTTGTTGTTATTTAATAATTTTCCACTTACACTTTAAGAGCAAGTAGTTAATTTAACAAGGTGAATCAGTTAATTTAATAAGGTAAATTAAATCGATGTGTTCATATAACATAATAGACTTTTATAAATTGAACATAACATTATTAAGTAAACTGCACATTTAAATATTATGCAACAGTGACAAATTCAAATGGTTTGTATTTCATTTCATCAGCTTTACTTGACTTTCTTTTGTTCAAATAAATAAATTGTTATTTGTAAAAATGACTCGCTATAGTTGTGTGGAATCACTTGACGCTGCTTTTTTAAGTACATTCGACAAATAATTGTTTTTAGTGTATGAGGATGATAGAAATCAACATTTTATCCCCCAGAACCTCACATTTGGGATGTCAGTGATTATAAACCTGCCCACATTGTATGACTAAGGGATGTATAATATGGTCATGCAGAATAAGGCATTATTATTTGCTTTATAAGTAATAATAAACAGCCAATATCCTAATATGACTACTAATAAGCTACTAGTTCTGTATTATTATGATGATTTCGGTGATAAAGTGTGTGTTTACCATGCTTTTACTATAGTATCACAGACGAGGATGTCTCATTTTTATGTGTTTGAGGTATTTTTACAGCAGGCTTTGTTTAATAATTGACCCAAACACAGTTTTACGCGTCGCTAGTTTTTAATAATAGTAAATAAACGGCTAACGACTGTAAACAATGGCATCAGAGCCCAACAAACACATCATTTCACAAAACTGAACTCCTATATAATCTCAAATCGCGCTGCTATTCTTCAGATGATTAAATCTGGTGTTGTTGTGATGATCGGTGGACATGACGCGTCGCCGGAGCGTCGCGAGCGGCCCGTTAAACGCGATAAACAGGAAACCGCTGTTGTTCCGGGGGAAGAGGAAACATTAATACCCACAAACTCATCAACTTCCACATCCGGCGGACGCGATCACGCCGAATTGTGTGCTTCTTACCGTCCGTTCAGAACCGAATCCGCCCGAAACCGAATCCCGAAAACACCCCGAGATGACAATAATACCGCGGCGGGCACGAGCGCGGCGCGCGATCACACAACACACACAACCCGCGGAATAACACACGACCCCGTTATTATCCGCATTCTGCAGCGGAGAGGCTTCTAGAGCTTTATTTTATATGAAATATTTACATTTATATCTGTGTGTTGTGTATTTGATCGTGATTTCTTTATTTAAAAAATAAAAGTGCGGTAAAAGCCAAGTGAGCCGCGCGCATGCGCAGTGCGAAGAGTCAGCTGACTAAACCCGAGCCCTACATTATTATGAGTTATGAGTTTTCATAATATCTCCCTCATATTCACTTTATGGGGGAATAATCATAACACAATAATAATAACACCACTCCAGTTCACGAACAAAGCACGAAAGTGTCGAATAACGCAGAAATGAGTGTGTAATTAGTAGTAAAACACACAAGTGATACACA
>NC_137115.1:58420616-58445616 GCF_949357685.1 Gobio gobio | reverse complement strand
TGCACACTCGCGCAGTCACACACTCGCGCAGTCACACACTCGTGCACACTCGCGCAGTCACACTCATGCAGTCACAAACTCGTGCACACTCGCGCAGTCACACACTCGCGCATTTGCACACTCGTGCACACTCGCGCAGTCACACACTCGTGCACACTCGCGCAGTCACACACTCGTGCACACTCGCGCAGTCACACACTCGCGCAAACTCGCGCAGTCACACACTCTTGCACACTCGCGCAGTCACACACTCGCGCAGTCACACACTCGTGCACACTCGCGCAGTCACACACTCGTGCACACTCGCGCAGTCACACACTCGTGCAGTCACACACTCGTGCACACTCGCGCAGTCACACACTCGTGCACACTCGCGCAGTCACACACTTGTGCACACTCGCGCTGTCACATACTCGCGCAGTCACACACACACACACTTATACAGTCACATACACACTCGTGCACACACTGTTGGCCAATTACGTGCATCAGCCACTCGTTCGAAAAACAAAAAGAAGCGCTCAACATCCTTGTCATCAAATCTAGGGATCAATCTCATATTAGTCATTACATCAAATTTACACGAAGCCAAATCACGTTCTACACCTCCAGGAAGTCTTCCATCTTTTATCAGATCTAAACGATAACATTCAAGATTGAGCTGTTGTTGTTGTACCTCAACTTTAGACATCTCAACACGATTTTGCACAGCTAACATTTTCTCTGTCATCTCCAACAATTGCTCTTGTTGTTCAAACGTTAAGTGAGACATTGTAGACGTTGTATTAACGAAATCTGACGCATCGTGCAACTGTTGAGATTCTAAAACTCCATCTTGGATTAACTTTAGTCAAAACATTTAACAACCCTTCAGACGGAGCACTAATAAATTCCTCAACCTTTGAGGCCATTATTAAAGACAAACACGGCTTAATTTCCACCCCAAAAATAGATCTATATATATTTGAGGGGTAAAAAAATGGATGAACAGTTCCCTCTACCTAAGTGTCAAAACTATCTAAACTCATCCCTGATCGGAGCATCCCGTTAAGGATTCCCCGCTTAACCAGGGAAAAGCATATCCAACAATGAACCTCCCCTCAAACATACAGATAGATAATAACCAGACTTACCAAAGCCGAACTCCTGCGAAGCAACCAAAAACCCCACTGTACCCTCCAAAACTTACAGAACCAAATATCTTACGAATGCAAAATTTAACGACGAGCCCCCACATGTGTCACGACCGGCTCAAAGCGGTGACAAATGAAATGGAGGACACAGTCAGGCTAATAAGGTTGCAGCAAAAGATTTATTAACGTAAATGGAAGAGATGTATAAAAGAAGGAATCAACACAAACCAACACCATTCCTGTCAAACACCTGATAAATCAGGACATCAGACAGAACAGGAATGAGTTAATAACAGAATCAAACCAAACAAACAAAGGCCAAAGGGTGAAGACCGAAGTGTCAACAAAGCCTAAGCTTTACAGAGGGAAGAACAGGTGGACATCGTTCACTTGATGAGTCTCCTAGCCACACTCCTAGCAGGAAGAGCCGGAGACTCGTCACAACAGGCACACACACACTCGTTCACACACTCACACACTGGTGTGTACTGTCACACACTCGCACGTGGGCGCACACACAAGTTCGTAGTCACTCGCGCAGTCACACATTCGTGCACACACACTCGTTCACACACTTACACACTGGTGTGTACAGTAACACACTCGTTCACACACTCACACACTGGTGTCTACAGTCACACACTCGTGCACACACACTCATACAGTCACACACTTGTGCATGCACACACACACACACACGTTCGTAGTCACTTGCGCAGTCACACATTCGTGCACACACACTCGTTCACACGCTTACACACTGGTGTGTACAGTCACACACTTGTGCATGCACACACACACACACGTTCGTAGTCAATCACACACTCGTACACTCACGCAGTCACACACTCTCGCAGTCACACACTGATGTCTACAGTCACACACTCGTTCACACACTCACACACTGGTGTGTACAGTCACACACTCACGCAGTCACACACTCGTGCACACACTTGTTCACACACTCACACACTGGTGTGTACAGTAACACACTCGTGCACACACACTTGTTCACACACTGGTGTGTACAGTAACACACTCGTTCACACACTCACACACTGGTGTGTACAGTAACACACTCGTTCACACACTCACACACTGGTGTCTACAGTCACACACTCGTGCACACACACTTGTTCACACTCTCACACACTGGTGTGTACAGTAACACACTCGTTCACACACTCACACACTGGTGTCTACAGTCACACACTCGTGCACACACACTTGTTCACACACTCACACACTGGTGTGTACAGTAACACACTCGTTCACACACTCACACACTGGTGTGTACAGTAACACACTCGTTCACACACTCACACACTGGTGTGTACAGTAACACACTTGTTCACACACTCACACACTGGTGTGTACAGTAACACACTCGCGCACACACACTTGGTCACACACTCGTGCACACACTGATGTCTACAGTCACACACTCGTGCACACACACTTACACAATGGTGTGTACAGTAACACACTCGCACGGTCACACACTTGTACAGTCACACACTTGTGCATGCGCACACACACAAACACACACACACACACACGTTCGTAGTCACTCACACACTCGTACACACTCGCACAGTCACGCACTCGCGCAGTCACGCACTCGCGCAGTCACGCACTCGCGCAGTCACGCACTCGCGCAGTCACACACTCGTACACACACTCACACACTGGTGTGTACAGTCACACACTTGGACATGCACACACTCACACATGGGCACACACACACACACACACACGTTCGTAGTCACACACACTCACGTACACACATACACAGTTACACACTTGTTCACACACTCATACATGCACACTCACACACCTGTAAACACACTCGTGCTTGTACACACACTCACTTACGGACGTACACACTTGGATGCACACACTCGTTCACACACTCACAGACACAGCAACCTTTTTTAAATTGCATTAATGTGAACACATGCTTGTGTGTGTGTGTGTGTGTGTGTGTGTGTGTGTGTCTCAGGCCTCTGACTGCCGCCTCATATAAGACAGTGGAGATCTCACGGCCGTCTGCAGCGAAAATCCGGAACCTGAACCCAGTGTTCGGGGGTCTGGGGCCGTTGCTAACGGGCCTCCGTAACCTCGGCAACACCTGCTACATGAACTCCATCCTCCAGTGTCTGTGCAACACGGTTGCCATGGCAGATTACTTCAACAGGAACTACTATCAGGACGACATTAACAGGTAGAACATCCCTCTGGGCAGATCATCACACTCAGTGTGGCTCCAGCGGAGAGTGACTGTGTGTGTGTGTGTGTGTGTGTGTGTGTGTGTGTGTGTGTGTGTGTGTGTGCAGGGCGAATATCCTGGGTCATAAGGGCGAGGTGGCCGAGGAGTTCAGCGTGATCATGAAGGCGCTGTGGTCAGGACAGTACAAGATGATCAGCCCTCAGGACTTTAAAGGAACCATCTGCAAAATCAACAACCGCTTCTCCAGCTACGAGCATCAGGACTCACAGGAGCTGCTGCTCTTCCTCATGGACGGCCTGCACGAGGACCTCAACAAGGTGTGTGTGTGTGTGTGTGTGTGTGTGAGAGAGTGTGTGTGTGTACAGACTGACCAGAAACTAACTCTCACTCTCACTCTCACTCTCACTCTCACTCTCACTCTCACTCTCTCTCTCTCTCTCTCTCTCTCTCTCTCTCTCTCTCTCTCTCTCTCTCTCTCTCTCTCTCTCTCTCTCTCTCTCTCTCTCTCTCTCTCTCTCTCTCCCCCCCCCCCTCAGGCTGATAAACGGCGGGGCTATAAGGAAGAGGACATTGATCATCTGGATGATGTGAGTGCGGCTGATCTGGCCTGGTCCAAACACAAGCTCCTGAACGAGTCCATCATCGTGGCTCTGTTCCAGGGCCAGTTCAAGTCCACGGTCCAGTGCATGAGCTGCCAGCACAAGTCCCGCACCTTCGAGACCTTCATGTACCTGACGCTGGAGATGACCGCCAGCAGCAAGTGCTCTCTGCAGGTCAGTGACCCAGACCCTAACCCTGACCCTAACCCTGACCCTGACCCTAACCCTGACCCTAACCCTGACCCAGACCGTAACCCTAACCCTGACCCTAACCCTGACCCAGACCGTAACCCTGACCCTAACCCTGACCCTGACCCTAACCCTGACCCTGACCCTAACCCTGACCCAGACCGTAACCCTAACCCTGACCCTAACCCTGACCCAGACCGTAACCCTGACCGTAACCCTGACCCTGACCCTAACCCTGACCCTGACCCTAACCCTGACCCAGACCGTAACCCTAACCCTGACCCTAACCCTGACCCAGACCGTAACCCTGACCCTAACCCTGACCCAGACCGTAACCCTGACTCTAACCCTGACCCTGTCCCTAACCCAGACCGTAACCCTGACTCTAACCCTGACCCTGACCCTAACCCTGACCCAGACCGTAACCCTGACTCTAACCCTGACCCTGTCCCTAACCCAGACCGTAACCCTGACCCTAACCCTGACCCAGACCGTAACCCTGACCCTGACCCTAAGTTGACCTTACACAGGTCAGTGTCATGGCATTAAATCAGGGCCTTATGACGTGTGTGATCCAGAATCCATTCATAAAAACAGGAGTGACTGTCTAAAGCTGGATCAGTCGGTCCGTCTCTTAAAGGGCCAGGTCACCCATTAATGAGAATCCTGTGGTCATCTCCTCTCCTAATGTCCTCAAACCCGTCAGACGTTCTTTTATTTCATTACAAATTTCTTCATTTGTGTTCAGAAGACGAACGAGAGTCACTTTAATCTGAGCATTAAAGCAGAAAACAGATTTCATAAGGTCTTACATTTAATTGCAACCACACACCGCGGGTCCCTTACATTGAAGCCGCCATTTTGTGCCGCCAAAGGGACAAACTTCTCTACAGAGCGCTAGTCACTCTCTGCTGTCTCACGGCCACATCTGTGTCCTGTGTGGGCCACCGTAGCTTCTCTGAGCTTCAGAAGGGAGGGGTCAGCGGGTGCAATTCACAACCTCACCACTAGATGCCGCTCATTCACACACTTCAGTGTTTCCTCTGTCAGGGTTCACACTCGTCCTGGAAAACACACGGAAAATTAGAGAAAATGTCAAATGTCCTGGAAAATCTTGTTGTTGTTTGGGAAAATTCTTTAAAAAAAAGTTATTTCTTTAGCCGAGTATAAAGAGTTCGCTGGCAGAAAGCACATGTTCAGGAATGCTGAGTTAGATGCGTGTGAGTAGTATTTAGAATAATGATGTTTAGTCTTGTGTTGCCACTTGCAGCCGTTAGCTAATGCTAATGCTAATGCTATTAACTGCTCAAATGAGTGAATGTTAACCCGTAAGCTGCTTCCTAATCACATCATTTTGATATAAAGTCACATTTGTGTGTTATATAGTCAGAATTGCAAGATATAGTCAGAATTGCATGATATAAACTCGCAAGTCTTTTCTTCACAATTGACTTTTTTGCGCAGTTGCGAGTTTCTATCCTGCACTTCTGACTTCTTTTCTCAGAATTGTGAGATCTAAACTGCAATTGCAAGTTATAAAGTCCAATTCTGAGGAAAAAAGAATTGCGTCAATTTTCGCGTTTATATCACAAATATGTAAACTCGCAATTGTCAGAATAGCGAGATTAAAAGTCACAATTACCTTTTCTTTCTATTCTGTGGTTTAAACAAGCTTCCATAGTCATAATGTAAGATTAAGAGCTCATGTTGAAAAATGCTGGATTGTTAAGTAATGGCAATAAACTACGGCTTTTAAAGACTTAGAAAGCAATATTTGGCATGATTTAGAAAGCAATATTTGGCATGATTTAGAAAGCAATATTTGGCATGATTTAGAAAGCAATATTTGGCATGATTTAGAAAGCAATATTTGGCATGATTTAGAAAGCAATATTTTGCATGATTTAGAAAGCAATATTTGGCCTGATTTAGAAAGCAATATTTGGCATGATTTAGAAAGCAATATTTGGCATGATTTAGAAAGCAATATTTGGCATGATCCTTGTCTTTTATTCCCGCCGAAGTAAAATTGAAAATGTCCTGGAAAAGTACTGGAAAATGTTTGCTGAAAAAGAGCGGGAACCCTGATGGTCGTGATGTAGTTCCTGTCCTCGGTCGAGTGTCCACCGGAGCTCACGCTGTGTGTGTGTGTGTGTGTGTGTGTGTGTTTTACAGGATTGTCTGAAGCTGTTCTCTAAAGAGGAGCGTTTGACTGACAGCAACCGCTTCTACTGCAGCCACTGCAAGACACACAGAGACGCCATCAAGAAAATGCAAATCTGGAAACTCCCGCCGATTTTACTCGTGCACTTGAAGCGGTGAGTGACGTCTGAGTGTTTGGGGTCATGAAGCCTCTTAAGGGAAAAGGAAGTGGGACATTTACATGTTAAGTCAATGCAAAGATGTGAATAGAATTGTTGAGCGTTTGATGCGTGATTTGCGCGAGTTGAAAAATCTGAACTTTGGCGGATATTCGCACCGCGTTAACCAATCAGGAGCTTTCTCTAGTAGTAGGGATTTGCGGGATACCGGTAAATATTTTATTTCAAACAGTACAATATCATGATTTTGCTCATTTCGGTATATGCTGCTGTTCCGAAGTTCACCGCTAGATGCGCAACCCAAACTGATGCAAACCGGCAAATGTGGTGCCATAGAGGAACAAAATGAATACAGCAGTTGATTCTCACTCAACACGCCCAAAACTGATTAATAAAGAGAGGATTAGACGTGAAATTTGGAATTACTTTGCTTATAAAACTGCTGAAGAACCGTCAAACCTTGCCAACCATCGCTCATTCGCCTTTCCCGTCTTATATTAGACATTACGAGATCGACAGGTGAGGGCATAAATCAAACCATCTAATTAAGTTAGACATTTATTTTCTTTTAACACTCGTCAACACACATAAGATCGTATCATTTAAATTAGGGCTGTCAAAAGATTAATCGCATCCAAAATAAAAGTTTGTGTTTACATAATATATGTGTGTGTACTCTGTTAATTATTATTTATATCTAAAAACACACACATTCATGTATATATTTAAGAAAAAAATATTATTTTTATATATAACACATTTATATATATTATAGATTATATAAATGCATATACAGTATATACATGCAAATATTTCTTAAATATATACATGAATGTGTGTGTATTTATATATAAATAATAATATACAGAGTACACACACATATATTATGTAAACACAAACTTTTATTTTGGATGCGATTAATCGCGATTAATCTTTTGACAGCTCTAGTATAAATATCATGAAATTGCCAGCGTTCGTTTCAACCAGTGATGTTTAGATTTCATAATATTTGCACGCAGACTATTGCACTATTTACATTCACGAAAGACATAACCAACTGTGTTTATGTGACGACTCACTAAAGATGGACATTTTTGACATAGTGTGTATTTGACTGAGGAAAAACAACTTAATTTGGAAGCGCGAGCTCTTTAGGCTTGTGTGTGTGTTCAAACTCTCTCAGAGCTCCCATACCATGTATTATGAAATTCTATAAAATGGCTTGCATGTTCAGATTGCAGAGGTTTAAAAAGACGTTAAAAAGCTCCCGAAACGACGTGAACGTGTTGAATCTGCTCAGATGCTTTAGTGGAAGTGCGATGTCTTTTAAAGCCAGAAGCAATTTGCTAATTGTGAGAGCTAGAGAAGGAGATGCGCAGTATTGCTGAAATTACTTCTTACTTAATAATTTACAAATGACTGATTGATGTGATAATCTTTGTTGATTAATTTAATAATAAACATTTGCGGTAATTTCCCGCTTCATAAAACCCCAAACTTGCGAGAGTGAGTAAAATGATGCGCAATACCCGCAGCTAAATTCATGCTATTCTGAGCCTTGTTAGTGGTATTAACTAGCGGTTTAATTTGACTTATTCTGTGCCCCGTATACTAGCGTTATAAGCTAATCTGTTTTTAGAGATAAAACGCTTTACATTTGATTTTAATGAAAGCGCATCGCAGAGAACGATCTACTCGAGGTTCACTTTTCACCAGAGTTGTCCTTTAATGATTGTTCTTTGCACTTGTATGTTTCATTAGAGCTTGTTAATCTTGAATATAACTGTTAATAAAATAAAAGTATTGAAAGAAATCTTCATAATCATTTTTAATATGGCAATACTGTCCAACAGATATTCTAACTAAAAACAAAACCCATATTAGCTCCAATTTTGGTTCAAATGTAAAGTTTGTGTTCTTGCACAGCAGGATAATTAGTCACCAAAAATGTATGTTAAGAATCATTTTGGGAATCGGATCGAATCGTTTAGTGCCTGAAGATCCCCACCCCTACAGAATAACAAACGCGGATATGATGTCATCGACAGGCCACGCCCTCACACGTCCTCGGGTAAAAGAGCGTCTCACCATTTATAAAACATAAGTCAAATCTACAACTCTGGCCTCGAGGTGTTTGGTTTACTGTATGACTGAGGGTTCTCATGCACCCAGGGCTTTATAAAATGTAAACCGGCTTCAAGGCGTGTTCTAAGCGTGTTCTTGTGTGTTCATAACCAGGTTTAAATACGACGGCCGGTGGCGGGAGAAGCTGCAGACGCTGGTGGACTTCCCTCTGGATAATCTGGACCTGTCGCAGTACGTCATCGGCCCCAAACCCAACCTGAAGAAGTACAACCTGTACGCCGTGTCTGTGAGTACACGCCTGCGTCACGTGTGTCACGCCTGCGTCACGGTTGTCACGCCTGCGTCACGGTTGTCACGCCTGCGTCACGTGTGTCACGCCTGCGTCACGTGTGTCACGCCTGCGTCACGTGTGTCACGCCTGCGTCACGTGTGTCACGCCTGCGGCACGTGTGTCACGCCTGCGGCACGTGTGTCACGCCTGCGTCACGTGTGTCACGCCTGCGTCACGTGTGTCACGCCTGCGTCACGTGTGTCACGCCTGCGTCACGTGTGTCACGCCTGCGGCACGTGTGTCACGCCTGCGTCACGTGTGTCACGCCTGCGTCACGTGTGTCACGCCTGCGTCACGTGTGTCACGCCTGCGGCACGTGTGTCACGCCTGCGTCACGTGTGTCACGCCTGCGTCTTGTGTGTCACGCCTGCGTCACGTGTGTCACGCCTGCGGCACGTGTGTCACGCCTGCGTCACGTGTGTCACGCCTGCGTCACGTGTGTCACGCCTGCGGCACGTGTGTCACGCCTGCGTCACGTGTGTCACGCCTGCGGCACGTGTGTCACGCGTGTCCAGTGGTGTAAAGTAACCAATTACAAATACTCTCGTTGCTGTAATTGAGGAGTTTTTCTCAGGAAAAGTACCGATACAGCCCTTACAATATACTCAAGTAAAAGTACACTGTTTTTAAACTACAAAGTTTAAAAACAGTGTACTTTTACTTTTACTTGAGTATATTGTAAGGGCTGTATCGGTACTTTTCCTGAGTTATTTTCCCTAAACCTGCCGTCGCTACATTATGTTTATTTTTGTCCTGTCAACGTGATTGGCCAAGGCGAATAATAAGAAGCTAATAATAATAATAAGTCCTGTCTCCATGTGTCACGCGTGTGACTCCCGTCATATCAACCATAGCGACCAGCCTAGAGTGAGAGGATCACGCTTTATGAAGGGGTTGTTGCTGGTTACTGTATGATGACTGAAATCTCAGCGTAGTTTATCAACTGAGCGAAGAGAGAACGCGTCCAGAGTTAAAGGGTTAGTTCAGCCAAAACTGTAAATTGTGTCATTAATGACTGAGCCTCATGTGGTTGGACACCCGTCAGACCTCCGTTCATCTTCAGACACAAATGAAGATATTTTAGTGTAAATCTGATGCTCTGAAAGGCCTCCATTGGCTCAACTTTACACTCTGAAGACCCTTAAAAGACACTAAAGACTAAAGTTACAAAGTCCATCTCACTACAGCGGCTCTACAATAACTTTATGAAGACGAGAATAGTTTCTGTGCGCAAAAAAACCCTAAATAACGACTTATATAGAGATGACGATTTCAAAACACGGCCTCATGAAGCTTCAGAGCGTTATGAATCAGTGAGTCGATTCAGCGGTTCAGAGCGTAATGAATCAGTGAGTCGATTCAGCGGTTTGGAGCGTTATGAATCAGTGAGTCGATTCAGCGGTTTGGAGCGTTATGAATGAGTGAGTCGATTCAGCGGTTTGGAGCGTTATGAATCAGTGAGTCGATTCAGCGGTTCGGAGCGTTATGAATCAGTGAGTCGATTCAGCGGTTTGGATCGCCAAAGTCACATATTTTAAGCAGTTTGGCGGTTTGACACACGATCCGAATCATGAATCGACTCACTGATTCATAACGCTCTGAACCGCTGAATCGACTCACTGATTCATAACGCTTCGAAGCTTCATGAGGCCGTGTTTTGAAATCGTCATCACTATATAAGTCGTTATTTAGGGTTTTTTTGCGCACAGAAACTATTCTCGTCTTCATAAAGTTATTGTAGAGCCGCTGTAGTGAGATGGACTTTGTAACTTTAGTCTTTAGTGTCTTTTAAGGGTCTTGAGAGTGTAAAGTTGAGCCAATGGAGGCCTTTCAGAGCATCAGATTTACACTAAAATATCTTCATTTGTGTCTGAAGATGAACGGAGGTCTGACGGGTGTCCAACCACATGAGGCTCAGTCATTAATCACACAATTTACATTTTTGGCTGAACTAACCCTTTAAGTGTTTCTTAAAGGGGCGGTACACTTGATTACAAATCATATATAAAACTCAAAATATACTTACCAGCATAAGTAAATCAAAAGACAATCCAATGAAAATCTAAAAATATATTCAAAATAAGAATCAGAGTTTTTAATAATAAAGAAAAGATTTTGAGTGAAAATTATAATCACTCATTACAAGTGCATATTTTAATGTAATGTGTTCTAATGGCGATTTAAAATTGTAGTCAATGTATATAGCAAATACCTTTCATAAAACATCAGATTTATATTTAAATCAGGTTTATGTTTTTAATTACAAGCAAAAATAATTAGTTGTGAAAGTTTCTGAAGTGTGTTCTTTTAACAGAGAAAACATCCACTGAAACTAAAGCAGTAATGAATGCGTCTTGAAAAGAAAGAACTGCTTTTTTAACATAAAATTGTTAATGTACGACGCTTTGCAACCGCTTTTAATGAACCGCAAGAAAACCTCTACAGACTGGTGTCATAAATGTTAGCAGATTATTCAAAAATAACACTTGGAGAAATATTGAAATACTGTTGATCTCATGTTTTTTTTGTTCTTACTGAGAATCATCCGTAAAAGAGGAAGCTACATTTTTAATTTGCAAGATTCAGAGCATAATACTCACGACTCTTGAGCACTTTCACAAGGGCTGCTCTTTACTCCTACTTTGAGTAGTGTTCAGGGCCGGTACTTTTCCTCTACTAGCAGTACTTTAACTGGAGTATTTGTCCCGTGTGTCTCCTCTTCCCTCTCTTCTCCTCCGCAGAACCACTATGGCGGGATGGACGGCGGCCATTACACGGCCTACTGCAAGAACCCGCTGAAGCAGCGCTGGTTTAAGTTTGATGATCATGAGGTGTCTGAGATCTCCGCCTCCTCCGTCCGCTCAGCTGCCGCCTACATCTTCTTCTACTCCTCCCTATGAGGAGCGGCTCGTCACCATGGTGACCGATGTAATGCGAGTGTGGGCGGAGCTTACACTGATTGACACTTCTGCTGATGGAACGCCCCTCTCTGTCTCTCATTCTGAGCGACTTACGGCTGGATGTCCTTTAGACGGACGTGTGTGAGATATACACACACACACACACACACTATAATCCGCTCGCTAGACATGCTCCGGCCGCTTAGGGACGCGTTTCCTTTATTTATACGGTGACCAAATCATGATATTCACACTAACCCTCGGTGGAAATCTTCCAAGGCTTGGCCCGGTCCTGTAGGCTAGAGTTCAGGGATCCGCTGGTCATGTGCAATAACACACTAAATCATCTCTGAGTCGAGTGTGTGTGTGGCGATGCGCATCTCTCACTGTGGCATGAGCTTCTGATGGACGAGTCGATCTCACATGGTTTCTGATATTAAGTGCATTCTTTAAATCCATGTATTCGCTTATAAACATTATACATGCATAAATAAACACGCGTGTGCTGAGTCTGTGTGTGTGTGTGTGATTGTGTGTTGAACATTCGAAGAGAGAAAATGTTTTTCGCTTTGAGCACTGGTGCAGTCATGCTGGGACAGGAAGGGGCCGTCCCACAAACTGATCCCACAAAGTCGGGAACATGAAATTGTCCAAAATGTCTTGGTGGAACTAACCCCTGAAAAACAACCCCACCCCATAATCGCCCATCCATCAAACTTTACACTTGGCACAATGCAGTTGTGAAGGGATTGAACAGCTGAACTCATTGATGTGGAGGGGTGTCACAATACTTTTGGCAGTATAGTGTGTATAAATATGTCGACTTTGTAAATAGAGGAGAAAAACAGACGCACAACAAATGAAAAGTGCACTGGAAAAAATGCTTTTCTTACTTAGTATTTTTGTCTTGTTTTCAGTCCAAATATCTAAAAAATCTTACATTAAGAAGCATTTACTAGACAAGCAAAAGTTTTTTTTCTTGTTTTGGGGGAAAATAACAAAGTTAAGGGAGTTTTTGCTTAAAATAAGCAAAATAATCTTGATTCAAACAGAAAACAAGATTATTTTGCTTACCCCATTGGCAGATTATTTATAAAACGCCCTTAAATTTCAGTTATTTTCCCCCAAAACAAGACAAAAACTTTTGCTTGTCTAGTAAATGCTTCTTAATGTAAGATTTTTTAGATATTTGGACTGAAAACAAGACAAAAATACTCAGTAAGAAAAGCATTTTTTGCAGTGTGTGTTCAATATTGGCTCAAAATATCAAACATGTTTGATTTCCTCCGATTGGATGGAGACTGTGCTCGGCAACTGGTGTGTGGAATAGTTCCAGCATTCTCAGCGTTCGTGTGTTTAGTGTGTGTTTAGTGTTTAGTGTGTGTTTAGTGTGTGTTTAGTGTGTGTTTAGTGTGTGTTTAGTGTGTGTGTTTAGTGTGTGTTTAGTGTGTGTTTAGCGTGTGTTTAGTGTGTGTTTAGTGTGTGTGTTTAGTGTGTGTGTTTATTGTGTGTTTATTGTGTGTTTAGTGTGTGTGTGTTTAGTGTGTGTGTTTATTGTGTGTGTTTAGTGTGTGTGTTTAGTGTGTGTGTTTAGTGTGTGTTTAGTGTGTGTTTAGTGTGTGTTTAGTGTGTGTTTAGTGTGTGTGTTTAGTGTGTGTTTAGTGTGTGTTTATTGTGTGTTTATTGTGTGTTTAGTGTGTGTGTGTTTAGTGTGTGTGTTTATTGTGTGTGTTTAGTGTGTGTTTAGTGTGTGTTTAGTGTGTGTTTAGTGTGTGTTTAGTGTGTGTGTGTTTAGTGTGTGTGTGTTTAGTGTGTGTGTGTTTAGTGTGTGTGTGTTTAGTGTGTGTTTAGTGTGTGTGTGTTTAGTGTGTGTGTGTTTAGTGTGTGTGTGTTTAGTGTGTGTGTGTTTAGTGTGTGTGTGTTTAGTGTGTGTGTGTTTAGTGTGTGTGTGTTTAGTGTGTGTGTGTTTAGTGTGTGTGTTTAGTGTGTGTGTTTAGTGTGTGTGTTTAGTGTGTGTGTTTAGTGTGTGTGTGTTTAGTGTGTGTGTGTTTAGTGTGTGTGTGTTTAGTGTGTGTGTGTTTAGTGTGTGTGTGTTTAGTGTGTGTGTGTTTAGTGTGTGTGTGTTTAGTGTGTGTGTGTTTAGTGTGTGTGTGTTTAGTGTGTGTGTGTGTGTGTGTTTAGTGTGTGTGTGTTTAGTGTGTGTGTGTTTAGTGTGTGTGTTTAGTGTGTGTTTAGTGTGTGTTTACCTGTTGAGAATGAGTCCGGAGTCAGAGGCGTATGCAGGGTTTACATCATCAGGTGTGTCTCGAGGGCTCCATCTGAAATCACACACACTTCCCTAATATATACAGGTGCTGGTCATATAATTAGAATATCATCAAAATGTTGATTTATTTCCAAAAAAAAAAGAAAAAAAGTGAAACTTGTATATTATATTCATTCATTACACTCAGACTGATATATTTCAAATGTTTATTTCTTTTAATTTTGATGATTATAACTGACAACTAAAGAAAATCCCAAATTCAGTATCTCAGAAAATGTGAATATTGTGAAAAGGTTGAATATTGAAGACACTCTAATCAGCTGATGAACTCACAACACCTGCAAAGGCCTTTAAATGGTGTCTCAGTCTAGTTCTGTAGGCCACACAATCATGAGGAAGAAGCTGACCTGACAGCTGTCCAGAAGACGACCTTTGACCCCTTGCACAAGGAGGGCAAGACACAAAAGGTCATTGCAGAAGAGGCTTGCTGTTCTCAGAGCTCTGTGTCCAAGCACATTAATAGAGAGGCGAAGGGAAGGAAAAGATGTGCTAGAAAAAAGTGTAGAAGCAATAGGGATAACCGCACCCTGGAGAGGATTGTGAAACAAAACCCATTCAAAAATGTGGAGGAGATTCACAAAGAGTGGACTGGAGCTGGAGTCAGTGCTTCAAGAACCTCTACACATAGACGTATGACAGACATGGGTTTCAGCTGTCGCACTCTTGACCAACAGACAGCGTCAGAAGCGTCTCACCTGGGCTGAAGACAGACAGGACTGGAGCTGCTGAGTGGCCAGAGTTATGTTCTCTGATGAAGTCAATCAGGGTCTCAGAGTCTGGAGGAAGAGAGGAGAGACACACAATCCACACTGCTGGAGCTCCAGTGTAACGTTTCCACAGTCAGGGATGGTTTGGGGTGCCATGTCATGCGCTGGTGTTGGTCCACTGTGTTTTCTGAGGTCAGAGGTCAACGCAGCCGGGAAGTTTTAGAGCACTTCATGCTTCCTGCTGACCAACTTTATGGAGATGCAGATTTCATTTTCCAGCAGGACTGGGACCAGCACACAGTGCCAAAGCAACCAGTGCCTGCTTTAAGGACCATGGTATCCCTGTTCCTGATTGGCTTTAATAAATAATAAATCAACTTTTTGATGATGTTCTAATTATATGACCAGCACCTGTAGACAATATAAAACAGTATAAGAGTAGGCAAAAGGACCCGGATGAGCTGCTACTCCCGCTGAGATTCTGAAGTGTGTGTATGATGGATACTTTACTATCCCATGAGGCCACAGGAGAGGAGCTGAAGGGACGGAACTGACTCTGGCAGGTCACATGACAATAACAGGGCCGAGTTACTCATTCTACACACACTCAATCTAGTGGTCGTTAAGTAATAGAGTATGTGATTTCAGAAGCAGCCAATCTCCTTCAAAACGCATGTGAAAGCAGAAGATATAGTTGAATAGTCATCAGGATGTGGTTTAGAAGAGTTCTCTTGAATACTGTCTGATGGGAAGATGCCCGCCTTACTCAGAACAATGTGCATTTACTTTTAAACTGTAATATTGCGATGTAAGTTCAGCACATGCAGGCCGATGTGCCATTAAATACGGCAAAATGCTAAATCAAGTCATTTAAAATAGTTTTGACAGTAAATCCCAATGAAAGATTCTTCTGAAAGGTAAAGTTATTCATATTTACACATTTAATCGCCCATATTTGAAACTGAACCCGTGTCATGATGTCAACACTGAATTCTTCAAAGGAGATTTTACAGGTTTGAATGAAAAGTGAATGTCTGGAATACATCTAATCTCATTTCTGACCCCAAGATTTTAAATGATAAAAATCACAGCTTCATCAGAGTGATATGAAACCTGGTGACTTATGGCATTAGGACTGTGAACACAACACAATTGAGGCCATGATTCGAGCATGATAAGTGGACGTAAAAAACAACAACTACCTTTTGTGTTCTTCAGTCATAAATGACCACTATAGGAAACTATTGGGAAATCTGCAAAAACACAAATTCACTGAATATTTGTGTGTACAATCTACACATCAGCCACAATACTGAAGAAAAGTCATCAAGAGCGTGATATTGACACACACACACACTCACTCACTCACACACATACACTGACACACACTCTCACACACACTCTCTCTGACACACACTTACTCACACACATACACTCACACTCACTCACACACACTCAATCACACACATACACACTCTCACACACTCTCTGACACACACACATACACTCATCCACTCACACACACTCTAACACTCTCTGACACACTCTCTCTCACACACACACACACTCTCTCTCTCTCACACACACACACACACACACACACACACACACACACTCAATCACACTCACTCACACACACACACACACACACACACACACACACACACACACACACACACACACACACACACACACACACACACACTCTCTCACACACTCACTTACTCACACACACACACACCACACACACACACACACACACACACACACACACTCTCTCTCACACTCACACGCACTCTCTCTCTCTCTCTCTCTCACACACACACACACACACACACACACACACACACACACTCAATCACACTCACTCACACACACACACACACACACACACACTCAATCACACTCACTCACACACACACACACACACACACCACACACACACACACACACACACACACACTCTCTCTCACACACTCACTTACTCACACACACACACACACACACACACACACACACACACACACTAACAAACACTCTCACACACACACACACACACTAACAAACACTCTCACACACACACACACACACACACACACACTCTCACTCACTCACTCACTCACTCACACACACACACACACACACACACACACACACACACACACACACACACACACACACACACACTCTCTCACACACACTCACACTCACACACACACACACACACACACACACACTCACTCACACTCTCTCACACACACACACTCACACACACACACACGCACACACACACACACACACACACTTGGAAGCTCAGGCTTGATCCTTTGCATCTTTCTGAGCATTTTTAAAAACAAAATACATAATTCACATAAAGTGATAGAATTGAATGAATTTCACTTTTTTTGTTTTTTTGTTTTGTTTACAAATTCTGAATAAAAAAATGGGTAACAAAATGCTTCCTTGCTTGATAATTTTTTATTATTTTTAATGGCAAAAATAGACCATAATTATTGCATAAATATTAATAAGTACCATCAAATCATCTCAAAATACAAAAGAAAATAGAAAAATATTAATTGAAGAAAAATAAATTGCATTGGTTTTACTGGAGTGGAGGAAGTTTAATGTTTAGGTGTCCGGGAATAACCAAAGCAACCCCCAAACGAAGAGCACCAGAGTTAATTACAATAAATAGTACATTTAAAATGGCAACACTAATAACAATAAGCCACTCGGGCCTTGTGTGCAAATGCAGAATCACAGTTTTATTTTGAAGTGAAAAGACAAAGTTATAGTGTGGCAAAAAATCTTTGCGTGGCCGAGGGAGCTGCCACAAAACCTGCCAGTGCTGGAGGCAATCTAAAATCACAACCTGGAACATAATGTTTAAGTATATATATATATATTCAGAAAATATGAATCTCGAAAGCTGTTCTGAGAGCAGAGGGAGTGAATGGATCTCTAAGGCCCTCTGCTGGAGAGAGGTGGTCATTACACTTCCTCTAGAAAACTAGATTCTCTGCTAAATGTTCTCTGGCAGCAACTTTGATCATCATTAAAGTGTTTTTTTCTTCATAATTTAATATTTCAAATGCATGCTAATGGTGTAGTTGAGGAATTTGCAGTAAACAGGTAAAACGATACTTCATATCCTCCAAAAAACAGCATATGAGTGTAGAAGAGAAATAAAGGAAAATAAATGATATCATCTGTAATATTAAAACCCCTTAACTGTGGGCGCCGCCGCTCTTTTTTTAATCGCCTTTTTTTGTATCATATATTTTAGTAATTATCATAAATTAGGTATCATTTGAAAGCTTATGAACTGAAAAACTGAAGTTTTGAAATCAGACGTTGCGTTACCATGGAAACGGTACTCTAAATTCTTCTAGCGGGCTCCTCCCCCTAGTGGGCGGCGTCATGTTTCATATTACAAAATGTATTTTAACGATTTTATGATCAAAATCTTTTCTAATCTTGACAAAACACATCGTCGGACAGGTCTGAGTCTCAAGGTTCCATATTTGGGGACTGTTTAGTGATGGAAGTGATATTTGGACAGAAATTTACAGGAAACTGCATCAAAAAAACAATCCATGGAAAGTGAATGACACCCGGTGGCTGTTTTTGGTACAGCGCCTCAACAACATCTCATGGGGACTTCAATTTTTGTGATATCAACCTCAAATTTGGAACACAACTTGGTTAGACATATGGCTTTGATTTTATAGTAAGAACATTTTTGTAAAATATATATTTTTATATAAAATAAAAATGTATTACAGTATTTTTCATTTACAGTAAATTTAACTTTTTCATACTTTCATATTTTGAAATGCTTTCACTTCAGCAATAATCTGCTGAGCGTCTTCTTTAAAACGAGACCAAACTTATTGATGTGTGTTATAGTTGTGGCGTTGACTCGTATCGTTCTGGTGTGACAGGGCCTTAAATGTGCGTTCACACCAAGCGCCGTATAACACAAATAATAACTAGAATGTACATTTCCTGAAGAAAATGTGAGTGGTGGTTGCCGTGGCCAAAAAGAATCCACTCGGATGCTAGGGTTGTGTGTACTGGTTACTCACCCGAGACAAAAGAGCCCACCCCCATGTCTGTACGATATTCTGGAGCTGAGATATGGCTTCTTTATGTTGAAATACGGTTGCTAGGGTACTCTAAATGGTTGCTAGGGTGTGTCTATACAGTTTATAAGGTGATATTTAAAGACTATTGGTCAGTCTGTGTCAAAAGAGCCCAACTCTGCATTTCTACAATGCTCTGGTGCTGAGATATGGCTCGTTAATGTTGATATATGGTTGCTAGGGTGCTATAACTGGTTGCTAGGGCGTGGCTATGAAGTTATGTCACACATTAATAGCTGCTTGATAGGCCGATTCAAATGAGCCCAGCCACAAGTTTCTGTGATGTTCTGATGCGGAGATATTATCACACAAACCTCTTCTCTATGTGAAGTCTATGGGGACTCAATTGGGACGATTTTTCGCCCACCGAAAACAAACATCGTACACCCGATCGCTTAGAAAAGACATAGCACACCTCTCCTCAACAAGCCGCACGATTTGACACCTCATTCATAGGTCTGCGACAAACGGTGCCAGAGGAGTAGCGTGGCGAAGTTGCAGTGCAAAAAAACACAGTTAGCATTTGGCTAGCATGATTAGCATGTTTGATAACATGATGTTAAAATGATTTGCATATAGCGAGCATGTTTTTAGAAGATGCTAACACGATTAGCATGTTGTTAACATGATGCTAACATGATTAGCATTTAACGAGCATGTTTTTAAGATGTTAACATGATTAATATGTTGCTAACATAATGTTAACATTAACATATAGCGAGCATGTTTTTAAGATTTAACACGATTAGCATGTTGTTAGTATTATGCTAACATGATTAGCATTTATCGAGTATTTTTGTTAGAATTTTGCTAACACGATTAGCATGTTTGCTAACATGATGCTAACATAATTAGCATATAGCGAGCATGTTTTTTAGAATTTGCTAACACGATTAGCATGTTGTTAACATGATGCTAACATGATTAGCATATACCGAACATGTTTTTAAGAAGATAACACGATTAGCATGTTGTTAGCATTGTGCTAACATGATTAGCATATAGGGAGCATGTTTTTAAGAAGATGCTAACACGATTAGTATGTTGCTAGCATGATGTTAACAAGATTAGCATATAACGAGCATGTTTTTAAGATGCTAACACGATTAGCATTTTGTTAACATAAGCATGATATTAACATTAGTAGCTAACATGATTAGCATGTTGTTTGGTTATATACATGGGCGGAGCTGAGGCGATGACTAACAGACAGCAGACAAACGGCACCTGTTACTCAAAGTGGCCACGCCCTTAATTATGCAGAACCACTTATTTACACCATAGATATGCATAATAAATTATTCATTGCATCCAGAATCATAGCCACGTTAATAACGTTTGTAAGAAACCAAACCATTTGTAAATCCGTCCAGATTTCAGCGAGATAAGAGTATTTGTGTTCAGATCACTCGCCTCACATCAGGAGCCGCCAGAACGCTGACCTGTGACAAGATGGCCGCCAGAACGCTGACCTGTGACAAGATGGCCGCCAGAACGCTGACCTGTGACAAGATGGCCGCCAGAAAGCTGACCTGTGACAAGATGGCCGCCAGAACGCTGACCTGTGACAAGATGGCCGCCAGAACGCTGACCTGTGACAAGATGGCCGCCAGAAAGCTGACCTGTGACAAGATGGCCGCCAGAACGCTGGCCTGTGACAAGATGGCCGCCAGAAAGCTGACCTGTGACAAGATGGCCGCCAGAAAGCTGGCCTGTGACAAGATGGCCGCCAGAACGCTGACCTGTGACAAGATGGCCGCCAGAACGCTGGCCTGTGACAAGATGGCCGCCAGAACGCTGGCCTGTGACAAGATGGCCGCCAGAAAGCTGACCTGTGACAAGATGGCCGCCAGAAAGCTGGCCTGTGACAAGATGGCCGCCAGAACGCTGACCTGTGACAAGATGGCCGCCAGCTGGCCTGTGACAAGATGGCCGTCAGAACGCTGGCCTGTGACAAGATGGCCGCCGGCGATGACGTTAGAGTAAGACATCTTGCCTTTATTATGTATATCTATGGACTTCACACCAATAATGTCATAGTGTTTATGAAGGTGCAAACGCACATCATCAACATAAATCACACACTACACACAAACTAAAAGAGACATAAATGATGATTTTTCAGTGTTTTATTAAATATACAGTAAAAAATGTTTACAGATCCATGAAATCCCCAGCATCAGATATTGTCCCGTCTCCGCTGATGGTGTCGGATGAATGTATCTATGAGATACACGAGATTAACACACACACACACACACACACACTCCATCAGCGAGAGAGGACAACCGTACCGGCGTAACATTACAAACGCTTGATTGTGTGGACTGGTTTCAGAGGTCAGCGCAGTGACACACACACACACACACACACACACATTGCAATCTGCCCATAATCTACACGAGAGTCACACATGAAGTGTCTGGAACATACATGCATCCATCCAGCGCTGCACACGCGTGTCTCCTGTTGGCATTCGGCTCTGTACAAAATCTGAGAGAAGCAAGTGTTCTTTCCACAAACACACATCACATGGACAATTGCTTTATTTTATACAAGGCAACTTGTAGTTTAGAATAAATATTTAACTCTATACAGTGATATTGTACCAGTTATTAACCACTTCATCATTTTCATAAACATAAAAATCTTAAAAAATACTTTAAAAGATGACAGTCCTGTTATAATCGTACAGGATCAAACGTGACTTATTAAAACATCTGTGTTCATTTGTTTAGAGGACACACACACACACACGCGTGTGTCATGCGCTCCGTGTTCAGTAGAGCAGTGTGTGTGTGTGTGGCTCACAGCATTAGGCGCATTGAGGGCCGCTGCTCTTTAGTGGCCCCTGTTGGCGGAGAGTGGGACGGGCCCTCGGGGGGGTCATGCGGCAGCGTCAGTTTATCTGGGGTGTAGTCGTTCCGTTTCAGATCTGACAACACACACACACACACACACACACACACACACACACCTCATTTAAAACAGACAGATACAGACTAAAGTGCGGTTACATCCACAGCAAAATAACGAGGGTTGTAGGAGTCTGAGCTGTTTTGGGGCCCTTTAGAAGTTTTGACATGCTCTGACATTTGTGTTTGTTTCAGTTGCTAATAAACACATTAATGGCAAAAGTGTAATTACACTGTATTCAGCACAAACTGGCCTATCATAATATGAGATCTACATGTATGTACATGCTTGTATTTTTGAGACAAAAATGTTTATGCATGATTTTTGAAAAAACAAAAAAATGTGTTTTAAAATTAAGGCCTCAAAACACGCAATAGATATGTGTTCACAAGACTTTTGACTAATGGACTAAACTGATGTGAGAATCATTGAGCCTACTCATTCATATAAAACAATACACTGATTTCAAATGTGTAAGACAGTTTTTCTTCACAAAGCCTGTATGCGAGGAGGCGTGATATCTAATGAATAATTCTGGAGATCACCTAAGATAACAAAATAACATAAATGCCCGCATAATGAGCTGCATAATGAGCTGCACAATGAGCTGCATAATGAGCTGCATAATGAGCTGCACAATGAGCTGCACAATGAGCTGCACAATGAGCTGCATAATGAGCTGCACAATGAGCTGCATAATGAGCTGCATAATGAGCTGCACAATGAGCTGCACAATGAGCTGCATAATGAGCTGCATAATGAGCTGCACAATGAGCTGCACAATGAGCTGCACAATGAGCTGCATAATGAGCTGCATAATGAGCTGCATAATGAGCTGCATAATGAGCTGCACAATGAGCTGCACAATGAGCTGCATAATGAGCTGCATAATGAGCTGCACAACGAGCTGCATAATGAGCTGCACAATGAGCTGCATAATGAGCTGCATAATGAGCTGCATAATGAGCTGCACAATGAGCTGCACAATGAGCTGCATAATGAGCTGCATAATGAGCTGCACAATGATCTGCACAATGAGCTGCATAATGAGCTGCATAATGAGCTGCACAATGAGCTGCACAATGATCTGCACAATGAGCTGCATAATGAGCTGCATAATGAGCTGCACAATGAGCTGCACAATGATCTGCACAATGAGCTGCATAATGAGCTGCATAATGAGCTGCACAATGAGCTGCATAATGAGCTGCATAATGAATGAGCTTCAGGTGTGTGAAAGAGAGCAAAAAAATGCTCTTCTTATTTAGTTAAAATTGTACTTATCTAGTAAATGCATCTTGATTTAAGAATGTTTAAATATTTAGACTAGAAACAAGACACAAATTACTAAGAGCATTTTTTCAACATTTTTTGTTTTTGAAAATAGTCTCATGCTAAAAAATGTAATAATAAAAAATTAAGATACAATTTATACAAAACGAAATTCATGGTAAAGAAAGCAATTCACTTCCTACAAAACAAAACTCGATATTAACTCGATAAAACAAACTTTGATATTAAATAAAAAAATAACATTAGGCTATAATATATATAAATATCAATAAGAAAATACGTTTGACTGGTTCTATATTTATAGCATATGAGCAGACATTTGCGAGTAAAAGCTTTATTGATGTGACACTAGGCTCTTTTACAATAAACACGTTATAATCTGTCCAAAACAAGCCAAATAAATCTTGTTTATACAGTCTTGCGTGTACGACATTTAATGTATTTGTGCGTTTAATAATCACAGATGCTAACAGAATAAAGCCTACCTTACAATCAGCCCTGAATCCGGCACTTTAAGAAATGAACAGCTTTTCATGAGGAGAATTATAGCTCAACGCGTGTCAGTGATGTCTCTGAAGTAGCGTTACAGCGCTTCACTAAATGTGTGTGTGTGAGTTGATGTGGGCGTTTGCGCGAGGATCGTCAGTATTTGAATCTCAATAGAGCGCGATCTGTGGGCGTGGCCGCATTAGCGGATAATGAAGCGGCTCTCGAAACACATCACTCGCTTTTCAACCAGATTACATAAACACAGAATATTAGTTTTCCATTAGGTTTACAGTGTTTAAAACCTGACATGTCAGCGTTTCTTTAGACATATGTCTCATGTTTGGGTCATTTTCTGAAGACTCTGAATGAACGTCTTTGACAGAGGCTGCAGATCACGCATCATGTGTGTTTTCTTTATTTTGCAAAAAGCAAAACATTTTGTTTTTATTGTAACTGTACACAACAAAAATAGAAACTTAACAGATTATAATGATGTATAACACTTGCCTGAATGATAAAAAACGACAGTTATTTGAGTCTCTTTGGCACTGATAAGAAAAAAGAGTGGATTGCGCCAGCGAGACCAGACTCGAGAGGGTTAAAGCAGGATTGATTCTGATTGGCTGTCATTAGCCCTATTCGCACAGGATTAGTTTTATCTGGACCTCGTGTGATTTAGAAATGACTCCACTCTGAGTTTTGCGGCGCATTCGCACGAGATGAGCTGTAGATTTACTGACTATCTCCCGGATATGATGTCAAGACTTGTAAATGTATTTTCGTTATAGATATAGCTGTAAGAAAGTATAAACAGTCGTATTGATTTTCTTTTGATTGTTTTATAGTAATACAAATAATTTCGTTCAGTTAGAGAACAGACGCTACAATTAAAAACTGAACTGAGCAATAATAACAATAAACGGCGGAAGATTCCGTTTCAAAGCTGATGTAAAAGCGCTCATTTAAGCGAGTTTGTCATATGTTCTGTTTTTGTGTTGTTCATTAAGAATAATATTAAACGCATTCAAGCGATTCACTCCCAAATTGGTGCTCGTTCTAAAGTGAAAGTATAATCGCGCGGCCGCAGGGAATCATAACGGTGCGCATTATCTGCAGCCGAGTGTCATTCTTCGTGAAAGATAAAGATAGAAATGCGCAAAAAACTTGCAAAAATGATAAACGATCCGCCTAATCCCAGCCAAATCACAGATGGCGAAATATGGAAGGTCATTTGCGGGGGAATTTTTACTTTACATATTACAGACATGGCCGATTCACACGAGATTAAGATCACAGACATTCTCTGCAATTATTACTAATCACCAGAGCTGCT
>NC_137115.1:58399903-58414903 GCF_949357685.1 Gobio gobio | reverse complement strand
CGACCAGAGGCGGGCATTAACTACAGTGAGTGAGGGCAGGGCTAAGAGACGCTGTTCAGCCAATCACAACCAGAGGCGGGCATTAACTACAGTGAGTGAGGGCGGGGCTAAGAGACGCTGCTCAGCCAATCACAACCAGAGGAGGGCATTAACTACAGTGAGTGAGGGCGGGGCTAAGAGAAGCTGCTCAGCCAATCAAGACTAGAGGTGGGCATTATGTTAATGAGTTACAAACCTACTCAGTGTGAGACTGAATTACTGACATGAAAGGACTGAAAATGCATAATCGAGGGACTTTAAAATGAATATAAGGCATCAGTTAAACATTGTGATTGAGTGTTTGACTGACCAATAGCATAGCAGCTGACAGATCCTCCTGGCGCGAGACGTCCTCCAGCGACACACGCGTCCTCTCCTGCTTACTGAGCGCTGGAACACACACAAACACAGATGAAGAGAGTGTGTGTGAGTGTGTGAGTGTGTGTGGGCCAGCAGATGAAGAGAGTGTGTGTGGGCCAGCAGGTGTGTGTGTTCACTGCTGTGCAGACTCACTGGACTCTGGCTGCAGGAACGTCGGGTTTCTGTCGAACTCCGTGAACCCGGCGTACGAGTTCACCATCCGCATGTGACCCTGCGACCCCGCCTGCGGAAACACACACAACATCCGTCGGGATCGGGATCGAGATCGGGCCGAGGGAATCGTTAAACACTCAGAACTACACTGACCACATCTCGACTCTTCCTGGATGGACTCGACTGCCGCCCGCTCACTGCACTCTCTTTAGGGAACGACCTCTGACCCTCAGGCTCTTCCTTGTGACCTTTGGAAGAGAGATGGATGAGTCGAAAGGCGTTTATACAGTGGGGAAAAAGAGTATTTAATCAGCCATCAATTGTGCAAGTTCTCCCACTTTCATAGCTACACTTCAACTAGAGAGACAAAATGGGGGAAAACAAATCCAGAAAAAAACATTTTCTGATTTTTAAAGAATTTATTTGCAAATTATGGTGGAAAATAAGTATTTGGTCAATAACAAAAGTTCATCTCAATACTTTGTTATATACCCTTTGTTGGCAATGACGTTTTCTGTAAAGCTGGGTGCACACGGTGCGATTTTGGCCACAATATTTTGAAATCCTAAAAGATTTCTCTGATCCTAGGCTAAAATCTGAAGTCTTGGATCCTTAATTTGACCGACAACCGACTAATGACCGTTGCGATCAAACTTTACCTCGGACAAAATTCTGGCAGTATCAGAAGATTTGAGGCGCAATCCTGCAGTGTGACTTCTCCTAGGCGACCGTCAAATCAAGAACCAATAGGAGCGCAGAACCTGATGACGCATTTCGTGCGACAACATCAAATCACTACTGGGAACATGTCGAAAAGAGTCAGGTGAATGAAAAATATGCCACCGCTTTATTTTTGTAGTTTGCTGAACGCTACCATTGTGTCTGTGAATGCGGCTCAACGTTACCGAACGTGTCACGGATTAATGACATAAAACTCAGCCCGTACGAGTCTCTTGCTTGCATCCGTTTTTCGCGCCTGACTGTCGTACAGTCGGACATAATGACAACTGAGATCCTACGATGTGACATGTATTACATCGGGGATCATGTTCGTACAGTCTGAAAAGCAACATTCGCAGAGAATGTGTGCAGGATCCTTTAGTCTCCACAAGGTTTTTACACCCATTCCTCATGCAGATCTCCTCTAGAGCAGGGATGTTTTGGGGCTGTTGCTGGGCAACACGGATTTTCTATGGGGTTGAGATCTGGAGACTGGCTAAGCCACTCCAGGACCTTGAAATGCTTCTTCCGAAGCCACTTCTTTGTTGCCCGGGCGGTGTGTTTGGGGATCACAGTCATGCTGAAAGACCCAGCCACGTTTCATCTTCAATGCCCTTGCTGATGGAAGGAGGCTTTTACTCAAGGCCCCATTCATTCTTTCCTTTACACGGATCAGTCGTCCTGGTCCCTTAGCAGAAAAACAGCCCCAGAGCATGATGCCCCCCCCCCCCATGCTTCACAGTGGGTATGGCGTTCTTCTTTCTCCTCCAAACACGACAAGTTGAGTTTTTACCATTTTGGTTTCATCTGACCATATGACATTCTCCCAATCCTCTTGTGGATCATCCAGATGCTCTCTAGCAAATTCAAGGATTCGAGTCCCTGGCGGCGGAGTGTGTTTCTGATGATAGCCTGTGTTACTGTGGTCCCAGCTCTCTGCAGGTCATTCACTAGGTCCCCCCGTGGGGTTCTGGGGTTTTTGTTCACCGTTCTTATGATCATTTTGACCCCACGGGGTGAGATCTTGCGTGGAGCCCCAGATCGAGGGAGATTATCAGTGCTCTTGTATGTCTTGCTCCCACAGTTGATTTCTTCACACCGAGCTGCTTACCTATTGCAGATTCAGTCTTGCAGCCTGGTGCAGGTCTACAGTTTAGTTTCTGGTGTCCTTTGACAGCTCTTTGGTCTTGGCCATAGTGGAGTTTGGAGTCTGACTGTTCGAGGTTGTGGACAGGTGTCTTTTACACTGATAACCAGTTCAAACAGGGGCCATTAATACAGGGGACGAGTGGAGGAAGTTCAGACAGGGGCCATTAATACAGGAGTGGAGGACAGAGGAGCCTCTTAAAGAAGAAGTTACAGGTCTGTGAGAGACAGAAATCTTGCTTTTTTGTAGGTGACCAAATACTTTTCCACCGTAATTTGCAAATAAATTCTTTAAAAATCAGACTGAAGTGTACCTTTGACGAAAATTACATCTTTTTAAGTGGGAGAACTTGCACAATTGCTGGCTGACTAAATACTTTTTTCTGCACTGTACACTCATGAGGATCACACAGTCACCATGTTAAAGGTTTCCCTGAACTTTAATAACCCGTCACTAGTCAAACCCGCTAACCAGCACCAGCCCGGGTTAGTTTAGTCTCACACTCACTCACGCACGCACGCACGCACACACACACACACACACACACACACACACACACACACACACACACACACACACACACACACACACACACACACACACACACACACACACACACACACACACACACACACACACACACACACACACACACACACACACACACACACACACACACACGTATTCACGCCCGAGGGACATTTAGTGAAACCACCGCCAGAGCTCAAAGGGCACCCGTCTCACCCTCTCTAAAGGCCCCAGTATATCGGGGCCGTAACACACACAGGGGCATGCAGAGGGTCAAGGGTCACGTTAGGGCGGGGTAATTTATCCCTGATTCCCAGTGGTGGACCGAAGCCAAACCTCCGCTCCTCTGCCTGAGTCTGTGTAGCGCACGTCTGCAGCGTCCGTCCTTCTGCAGGCGCAGGGGCCGGTGCTCAGGGGCCCGAGGGAGACCCGGGAGGGGCGTGTTTCTGTCGGGCCGGTCAGCGGTGTGGTCTTGCACTCTGACCTCATCATCATCATCATCATCAGAGAAGGCCTGATTCACGTATCCCTCACACTTGGGCTCACACATGACCAGCACTGGAAGATCATCTCTCTCCTCATACTCACCCACGAAGGCCCCGAACTCCACGGCGCTGTGTGGCGGCTCCGTCTGCGTTGAGAGCTGGAGCGGCGTGCTGACGAAGAACGTGGCGGCCGGAGCGCTGACGAGGCTTCCGTGACCTCCGTGACCTCCGTCCCCGCGCGGGGATCGCCGGAGCGAGTGAGTGCGCGTGAACGACTGCGGGAAGGCACAGCTGGAGGTGAATGGAGCGCGTCTGTCCGGGCTCAGAGGAGGCCCCGCCCCCTCGGCTCCGCCCCCGAACAGCGACTCCGCTATGCTGGCGGCGGGCGGCAGGAAGCCCACACTGCAGCGCACCAGCGCGCTCGACTTGGAGTGTCCCGTCAGGTCGGGCACCAGGTTCTTGGAGACGCTGAGCTCGCGCGTGATCTGATTGTGCACTTTGCTGGCCTCAGACGCCCGCTGGGCTGTGAGCGCCTTCAGCGTGTCCACCGTGAGCGCAGAGAGGTCCTGCAGGTGTCCGATTTGAGAATCCAGCGTGTGCAAAGAGCGCTTGATGAAGTTCACCTTGTTTCCCACCTCCTTCAGCTGCACACACATCGTTTCCACCCTAAAGCACACACAACAGATCCACATTTAGATCCTCTACACTCCAGTAGAGCAGCTTCACCGCTGAATCATATCTAATGTGACGTTAGAAATCTTCCAGACCTGTCAGACGTGAGTCTGATTCTCTCCTCACTCCCGGAGTGAAACTGATCGTCTTTCTCGTGGAAGTACGTCTCTACGCACTGCTCCTCGAAATCATGCAGCTTCTTCTGGTCCTCCTCGGTCAGGAAGAGCTCTGCGGAAACACAGGCATCAATCAGAGCTTTTTAAAAAAACTGCACAAATAAAATAATAGTCACTAAATCATCGCCTTCTGAAATTATAATCATACTCTAGCCTGTGCTACACTGAGCAATGTACACGGTCTCAGTATTTCAGGCACTTGTTGCGCTTACTCGACTCTTCATGACCAATCGCTTCGTGTACCCCAAGTTGTAAGTCACTTTGGATAAAAGCGTCTGCTAAATGCATAAACGTAAATGTAATATCCCCAGAAGTGTTGTGCCGCCTGCCTTCACACACACATGAGCTTCCCATTCTTAATCCGTAGGGTTTAATAGGCAGTTGCAGCTCTAACAGCTTCAGCTCTTCTGGGAAGGCTTTCCTCAAGGTTTAGGAGTGTGTTTATGGGGATTCTTCGTTTGTGATGTTGGACGAGAAGGCCTGGCTCTCAGTCTCCGCTCTAATTCATCCCAAAGCTGTTGAGGTCAGGACTCTAGTTCCTCCACACCAAACTCGCTCATCCATGTCTTTATGGAGCGACGCTTTGTGCACTGGAGCAGTCATGCTGGGACAGGAAGGGGCCGTCCCCAAACTGGGCCCACAAAGATGGGAGCATGAAATTGTCCAAAATGTCTTGGTTAAGCATTAAGAGTTCCTTTCACTGGAACTAACCCCTGTGTAGAAGCGTCTGCAGGCCTAGAGCTTGAGTTACACACCTGTGGCCATGAAGGGGTTGAACACCTGAACTCAGGGATGTGAAGGAGCGGCACAATACTTATAGCAATATAGTGTTTGTCAGACTTGTAATATCGCGGCGGAGGCACGTTACTTGGTCCATAGGTGCTGCTGTCCTTCTTCCTCTTCCTGCAGATGGACGACAGGACAGACGCCATGTGGCTGAGCAGAATCAGCGGCGGCGGCAGGACGGGCTTGTCGTGATACGCCAAGATGAAGTGGTAGCGCTGGTATTTCCACACCAGGTTGGAAATGGACTTCACCTGCAGGTACACGTTACTGCGGAGAAACGGCACGGTCAATTAGCATGTCGAATAGAGACAGGGCGTATTTAGGCCACGCCCACACCGTGGGGGGGGCAATCCAACGCTCTCCATTGACTTTGCATTGCGGGAGGCTGCCTCATTGTCATTTCGGACTTATAACAAAAAACAGAACAATGTCTAAAAGCTGATATGTGACAAGGTGTACAGCAAACAAGCTAAAAAACACAGAAATACGTTTTTATAAGCTGTCGACCGAAAAAAACGAGCGTTTAAGAAGATAAAATACAGGCAACTGGATACAGGCAATACGAAGTGAAGCTTCAGCAGGAAGAATGGGTCAATTTTGGGATCCTGACACTCAGTGTGCCTCAATATGTCTATGTGTGCTGTAAACATTTTGTCACTGTTAAGTCAAATATCCAAATGTCCGTTTTATATATTATATTTACTGTCGTTGATTACATTCCCCTCTAGTCGCCGTAGTTCTCAGTGTAATATGACCCGTCGCGCGCTGTCTCAATGGCCTGAATCCACTTTTTTGTCCTTAAACGCTCGTTTTTTGGGTCAACAGCTTATAAAAACGTCTGGGTTTTTGCTTCTATGTGTTGTTTAGCTTGTTTGCTGTACACTTTGTCACATATCAGCTTTTATACATTGTTCAGTTTTTTGTTATAAGTCCGAAATGACAAGGAGGCAGCCTCCCTGCAATGCAAAGTCAATGGAGACGTTTTGATTGTTTCCCCCCGGTGGGCGTGGTCTTCAGATTATGACGCGTGTCGCTCTGTCTCTATGGAGAACACGCGGGCGGGGGTGCGGCGGGTCACTCACTTGAAGAAGGCGATGAGCAGGTTGACCATCAGTATGTACTGGACGAACAGATAGACGGCCTGCAGCAGCGGCGTCAGCCACACACCCGGCGCACACAGCTCCCTAGCATGAGGCTCGCTTGAGTTCGCACACACTGCAAACACACACACACACACACACACACACACACACACACACACACACACACGTCACATGATGCTGATGCTAATGACATCACTAGAATTACTCCAATAAATAATATAGCCGATCTCAAGGTTAGTTAGGGTTGGTTAGTCACAGTCATGAGGGTTTGAAGGGTTAGTTCAGCCAAAACTGTAAATTGTGTCATGAATGACTGAGCCTCATGTGGTTGGACACCCGTCAGACCTCCGTTCATCTTCAGACACAAATGAAGATATTTTAGTGTAAATCTGATGCTCTGAAAGTCCTCCATTGGCTCAACTTTACACTCTCAAGACCCTTAAAAGACACTAAAGACTAAAGTTACAAAGTCCATCTCACTACAGCGGCTCTACAATAACTTTATGAAGAGCCGAGAATAGTTTCTATGCGCAAAAAAACCCTAAATAACGACTTATATAGAGATGACAATTTCAAAACACTGCATCATGAAGCTTCGAAGTGTTATGAATCAGTGAGTCGACTCATGATTCGGATCGCTTGTCAAACTGCCAAACTGCTCAATCGACTCACTGATTTATAACGCTCTGAACCGCTGAATCGACTCACTGATTCATAATATTCTGAACCGCTGAATCGACTCACTGATTCATAACGCTCTGAACCGCTGAATCGACTCACTGATTCATAACACTTCGAAGCTTCATGATGCTGTGTTTTGAAATCGTCATCACTATACAAGTCGTTATTTAGGGTTTTTTTGCGCACAGAAACTATTCTCGTCTTCATAAAGTTATTGTAGAGCCGCTGTAGTGAGATGGACTTTGTAACTTTAGTCTTTAGTGTCTTTTAAGGGTCTTGAGAGTGTAAAGTTGAGCCAATGGAGGCCTTTCAGAGCATCAGATTTACACTAAAATATCTTCATTTGGGTCTGAAGATGAACGGAGGTCTGACGGGTGTCCAACCACATGAGGCTCAGTCATTAATGACACAATTTACATTTTTGGGTGAACTAACCGTTTAAGTGTTTGATTGTGATGTTAGATAAATGGCGTGCTAACGCTAGTTACACCAGGTGTGTTTTGTTCTGTGTGCGAGGCTCCAGGGATTTACCGTCAATCTCGTATGCGTAAACTTCACCATACATCATCCAGTAAGGCTGGAAAACCACATCTCTGGCCAAAGTCCATGACGGATCCTCATTTGGGTACAAAATGGCTTTACGAGGAACCCCGAAACTCAGCAGCACAACAAGCATAATGACCACGATATAGAACATGTTGGCCACCTGCGGAAGAGCGAACAAACACGCAGATCGACATGTACTCAACACTGCAGTGGTGGGTAAAGTTACTTTTAAAAGTAATGTGTTATGATACTGTGTTACTTCCTAAAAAGTAACTAATTACATTACTTAGCTACTTTTGTGTATCTTTTATTGCTCGCTTCCAGGCCTTCAAAGTGTTGGCAGTAATGCATTCAACATAAAAAGTAACAGCATTACATAAATGGATTACATTTTTATGTAACAAGTAATGCGTTACTTTACTTGTTACACCAAAAGTAATCTGATTACATAGTGCTGTTACTCATAATGCGTTACTTTACTCGCTACATCAAAAGTAATCTGATTACATAATGCTGTTACTCATAATGCGTTACTTTACTCGCTACATCAAAAGTAATCTGATTACATAGTGCTGTTACTCATAATGCGTTACTTTAGTCGTTACATCAAAAGTAATCTGATTACATAGTGCTGTTACTCATAATGCGTTACTTTACTCGCTACATCAAAAGTAATCTGATTACATAATGCTGTTACTCATAATGCGTTACTTTACTCGCTACATCAAAAGTAATCTGATTACATAATGCGTTACTCATTATGCGTTACTTTAGTCGTTACATCAAAAGTAATCTGATTACATAATGCTGTTACTCATAATGCGTTACTTTACTCGCTACATCAAAAGTAATCTGATTACATAATGCTGTTACTCATAATGCGTTACTTTACTCGCTACATCAAAAGTAATCTGATTACATAATGCGTTACTCATTATGCGTTACTTTAGTCGTTACATCAAAAGTAATCTGATTACATAATGCTGTTACTCATAATTCGTTACTTTACTCGCTACATCAAAAGTAATCTGATTACATAATGCTGTTACTCATAATGCGTTACTTTAGTCGTTACATCAAAAGTAATCAGATTACATAATGCTGTTACTCATAATGCGTTACTTTACTCGTTACATCAAAAGTAATCTGATTACATAATGCTGTTACTCATAATGCGTTACTTTAGTCGTTACATCAAAAGTAATCAGATTACATAATGCTGTTACTCATTATGCGTTACTTTACTTGCTACATCAAAAGTAATCTGATTACATAATGCTGTTACTCATAATGCGTTACTTTACTCGCTACATCAAAAGTAATCTGATTACATAATGCTGTTACTCATAATGCGTTACTTTAGTCGTTACATCAAAAGTAATCTGATTACATAATGCTGTTACTCATAATTCGCTACTTTACTCGCTACATCAAAAGTAATCTGATTACATAATGCTGTTACTCATAATGCGTTACTTTAGTCGTTACATCAAAAGTAATCTGATTACATAATGCTGTAACTCATAATGCGTTACTTTACTCACGTTACATCAAAAGTAATCAGATTACATAATGCTGTTACTCATAATTCGTTACTTTAGTCGTTACATCAAAAGTAATCAGATTACATAATGCTGTTACTCATAATGCGTTACTTTACTCACGTTACATCAAAAGTAATCAGATTACATAATGCTGTTACTCATAATTCGTTACTTTAGTCGTTACATCAAAAGTAATCAGATTACATAATGCTGTTACTCATAATTCGTTACTTTAGTCTTTACATCAAAAGTAATCTGATTACATAATGTGTTACTCATAATGCTGTTACTCATAATGCTGTTACTCATAATGCTGTTACTCATAATTCGTTACATCAAAAGTAATCAGATTACATAATGCTGTTACTCATGATTCGTTACTTTAGTCTTTACATCAAAAGTAATCTGATTACATAATGTGTTACTCATAATGCTGTTACTCATAATGCTGTTACTCATAATGCTGTTACTCGTAATGCTGTTACTCATAATGCTGTTACTCGTAATGCTGTTACTCGTAATGCGGTTACTCATAATGCTGTTACTCATAATTCGTTACATCAAAAGTAATCAGATTACATAATGCTGTTACTCATAATTCGTTACTTTAGTCTTTACATCAAAAGTAATCTGATTACATAATGTGTTACTCATAATGCTGTTACTCATAATGCTGTTACTCGTAATGCTGTTACTCGTAATGCTGTTACTCGTAATGCGGTTACTCGTAATGCTGTTACTCGTAATGCTGTTACTCATAATGCGGTTACTCATAATGCTGTTACTCATAATGCGGTTACTCATAATGCGGTTACTCATAATGCGGTTACTCATAATGCTGTTACTCATAATGCTGTTACTCATAATGCGGTTACTCATAATGCGGTTACTCATAATGCTGTTACTCATAATGCTGTTACTCATAATGCTGTTACTCATAATGCTGTTACTCATAATGCTGTTACTCATAATGCTGTTACTCATAATGCTGTTACTCATAATGCTGTTACTCATAATGCTGTTACTCGTAACGTGACACTGTTCAAAAGCGCTCACCATCTTCCCGATCATCATGACGTACGGCCCCGCCTGTTGATTGACAGCCAGAATATCCAGCAGCCGCACGTACCAGAAGATGATGTTCAGACAATACACGATCCGGCCCGCGATAAAGACGCTACCAGTGCCGAAGCGCAGACCAAAACCCACAAAGAACATCAGGATGGCCAGGAAGTCCGAAATGTTGAAGTAATCGCTGAACCACACTTTAATCTTCTGACTGATCTTCCCTCCTTCAGACATGAACATCTGGAGAGGAAACGCAGACGCCGGGTTAAACGCTCAGACTGGAACAAATGCGCAGATTAAACACTTCTGACACACACACACACCTCTCGAATCTTCTCCACTGCGAGTGTGAAGATGTACAGAATGACGATCCACTCCTGAGGAGACGGAAGCGGCCCCATCTTCACCAACACCACGTATGAATACAGCATCAGGAACCCGAGGTAAAAGAGCTGCAACAGATTATAGATATAGAGCATGTACAGTAAAGCTTCATAAGGAGCTCAAACCTTCTCACTCACACACTCAGGCTCACACACTCAGTCAGTCTCACACACTCAGTCTGTCTCACGCGCGCTCACACACACACGCTCTCACACACACACGCTCTCACACACACACGCTCTCACACACACACGCTCTCACACACACACGCTCTCACACACACACGCTCTCACACACACACGCTCTCACACACACACGCTCTCACACACACACGCTCTCACACACGCTCTCACACACACACGCTCTCACACACACACGCTCTCACACACACACACACGCTCTCACACACACACACACGCTCTCACACACACACACACGCTCTCACACACACACACACGCTCTCACACACACACGCTCTCACACACACACACGCTCTCACACACACACGCTCTCACACACACACGCTCTCACACACACACGCTCTCACACACTCAGGCTCACACACTCTCACACACTCAGTCTGTCTCACGCGCGCTCTCACACACGCTCTCACACACACACGCTCTCACACACACACGCTCTCACACACACACGCTCTCACACACACACGCTCTCACACACACACGCTCTCACACACACACGCTCTCACACACACACGCACACGCTCTCACACACACACGCTCTCACACACACACGCTCTCACACACACACGCTCTCACACACACACGCTCTCACACACACACGCTCTCACACACACACGCTCTCACACACGCTCTCACACACACACACGCTCTCACACACACACACGCTCTCACACACACACACGCTCTCACACACACACACGCTCTCACACACACACACGCTCTCACACACACACACGCTCTCACACACACACGCTCTCACACACACACGCTCTCACACACACACGCTCTCACACACACACACGCTCTCACACACACACACGCTCTCACACACACACACGCTCTCACACACACACACGCTCTCACACACACACGCTCTCACACACACACGCTCTCACACACACACGCTCTCACACACACGCTCTCACACACACGCTCTCACACACACACGCTCTCACACACACATGCTCTCACACACACACACACACGCTCACACTCTCACACACACACTTTCACCACACACACTCTCACCACACACACTCTCACACACGCTCTCTCTCACACACACACGCTCTCTCACACACACACACGCTCTCTCACACACACACACGCTCTCTCACACACACACACACACACACAGCAGATGATGTTCAGTCTTCATGAAGGGTCAATTACACAATTTAGAGACACAAATTTGTTCACACATTAACGTGAGGTCCTTTTGATTTATTTAAAAATGGCCATATTGTGACATCTTGTGCGACCCAGAACTCGTGCGGCTGTGTTTGATCCGATTGCTCAATGGTTGACAGCGGCCGAGCTCAAAGAGTCATGAGGATTCAGATCACACACACAAAACAATCATTATTTGCTTTTCAGGACATCTATATTAATTCACATTCACAACACACTCCAGCTTATGAGAAACAGCAGGTGAATGATCAACCAGCGCTGCTCACACTCACACACACACACACACACACACACACACACACACACACACACACACAGGGTTGAAATGTCACTAGTAAACCTTCCACTAGTTGTGTGATGTTTATCTGTGTAACGCGGTGAGTTTATGCAGGGACGAGTGTCTCTGATACTATCTCATGGGAACAACAACACAGAACACTTATTAAATCAAGCACACACACACACACACACACACACACCGAGAGCGTGAGAAAGTAGAGAGTCATACGTACCGTGTTGAACCAGAACTTGACGATGGGCGCGTGGTAAAACGCGTAGAACTTGCGTGTGATGGGTAATCGGCGCGAGCGGACGTGGACCTCCGATTCACTTTTCATTTCTGCGTTCTCGTTCGTACGCACTTCCTTAAACACATCCTGACACACACACACACACACACACACAAACACAGCTGTCAAAACACACATGCTGAGGTCTCGTTTTCCAGCACAAACATCCTTAAATCAAGACTGGACAAGAGAAATGACTGAAGATATTACATACGTCTCATTTTACAGAAAACACTCAATTTTAACATAGTGGTGGAATATTGCATTTATTATATTGTATTTATTCACAATTCTATGATAAACATAGATAAAAAGTCATATTTTGATATGTAAAAAGTTTGGTCTTTTTCCCTTTCTGTGGATTCCACTAGGTGTCAGTAAACAGTGGAAAAAATAATTTTCTTGAGATCTCCTTCCAAAAAAAAGTTATTGAGATTAATCTTTGCAAACTATCTAATAACTCCTGCTCATCTGCGTTGACTTTCCATAGCCGCTGGGAAATCGGACAAAAGGCTCCGCCTCCTCAACATTGTAAAGGGAGATCTCGGGCTCTGATTGGTCTAGAAGCATGATCGACATGTCTATAGAGAGCGGAGATACTCCGCTTTTTTGACGTATGACGCAATACGTGATGACATCATCAAAAAATCGCGGCTAACAAAGACGATCAAAACGAAGGATAATAAGAGTATTTGTCTGCATCACGTTTTGATCTGGACATCGGTGACATATCACAGTGTCATTTGGCCATGCTTGCTCACACACATGTGAAAATGGTCTCATTTTGAAGAAAACAACCTCAGGAACGAGCTAATATAGCGTTTGTGGGTATTAGCTCCAGGAGCAGGAATATGACTCATGTGTTTGCTTGTTCATAGGAGTCATTTCCATCTTCATGATTCTTTTGATAATAACGTTACTGTGTAGTGTTGGATCGGTGAATAAACTGCACAGTGATATTCTTGAGGGTAAGAGCTTTCATTTGATATATGACTTGTCTATTTTTGGTGAGTTTGTGTGATATACAATATGAAATTGATTATTATTCATATGATTTTCTCAAGGGGGGTCATTGCGGGGGGGGGGGGGGGGGGGGGTCAAATTCAGACTGTATTATCTTTTTCGCTGTAACATAAATACAAAAGTGATTGGGTTATCAAGAAAGCTGAGGTTCTAATCTTTCAAATGATACCATTTATGTCTAGTTTTGTGCTGCATAATGTACAGATTTTTTCAAATGATTATGATAATGCAATATTGGACCCACGAGGGTGCAGAGCTGAAGTGGTTTTTAAGGTATGAAGTGAATCGAGAACACATGTGCTTCTCCAGTAAATGGATCTATATTTTATATCTATATATATGTCTATATCCAGGGACGTTTAGATATTTGTGCTGGAGAGCGAGGAAGAAGATCATTAGTTCCCGTGCGATTGTGCAAGAACACTTGAAAACACACACTTGTGTAAAGATTGACCATTTTCTGCGGATCAATGGGCAGAACGACGGCCAAGGCACGTTATCAGACCTCACACACGTTAAACATTTCCTCTGTGCGGTGTGTGTTTACCATCTGGATGTCGTCGGGGTTCTGCAGGCTGTGCTCGCTGTCCTCCATGCTCTGATGAGCGTCCTGAGACTGAGGGATGTGGGACATCTCCGCTTTGGTCTTGTACTCTAGCAGAAGGATGGCGGGAGCAACGAGGATGCTCAGGATCACCTGCACAAACACACAACACACACCAATAAACCCACGCATTCTTCTCTAGCTCGCTTCCTAATCGAGTCGTATATACACTAGAACATTATCTGTTAGTGGGTGGGATATATTAGGCAGCAAGTGAACATTTAGTCCTCAGAGTTGATGTGTTAGAAGCAGGAAATATGGGCAAGCGTAAGGATTTGAGCGAGTTTGACAAGGGCCAGATTGTGACGGGTCAGAGCATCTCCAAAACTGCAGCTCTTGTGGGATGTTCCCGGTCTGCAGTGGTCAGACTCTCTCAAAAGTGGAGGACCAGTGGAGAACCGGCCACAGGGTCATGAAGAACCAGTGGAGAACCGGCCACAGGGTCATGGAGGACCAGTGGAGAACCGGCCACAGGGTCATGAAGAACCAGTGGAGAACCGGCCACAGGGTCATGAAGGACCAGTGGAGAACCGGCCACAGGGTCATGAAGAACCAGTGGAGAACCGGCCACAGGGTCATGGAGGACCAGTGGAGAACCGGCCACAGGGTCATGGAGGACCAGTGGAGAACCGGCCACAGGGTCATGAAGAACCAGTGGAGAACCGGCCACAGGGTCATGAAGAACCAGTGGAGAACCGGCCACAGGATCATGGAGGACCAGTGGAGAACCGGCCACAGGGTCATGGAGGACCAGTGGAGAACCGGCCACAGGGTCATGAAGGACCAGTGGAGAACCGGCCACAGGGTCATGAAGGACCAGTGGAGAACCGGCCACAGGGTCATGAAGAACCAGTGGAGAACCGGCCACAGGATCATGGAGGACCAGTGGAGAACCGGCCACAGGGTCATGGAGGACCAGTGGAGAACCGGCCACAGGGTCATGAAGGACCAGTGGAGAACCGGCCACAGGATCATGGAGGACCAGTGGAGAACCGGC
>NC_137115.1:58374903-58379903 GCF_949357685.1 Gobio gobio | reverse complement strand
TTACACATACATACACACACACACACGTTACACATACATGAGTTTACACACGTTACACATACATACACACACACACACACACGTTACACATACATGAGTTTACACACACACGTTACACATACATACACACACACACACACACGTTACACATACATGAGTTTACACACGTTACACATACACACACACACGTTACACATACACACACACACACGTTACACACAAATGAGTTTATACACACGTTACACATACACACACACACACACACACACGTTACACATACATGAGTTTACACACACGTTACACATACACACACACACACACACACAGACACACACACACACACACAGACACGTTACACATACATGAGTTTATACACACGTTACACATACACACACACACACACACACACACACACACAGACACGTTACACATACATGAGTTTATACACACGTTACACATACACACACACACACACACACACACACACACACTACACATACATGAGTTTACACACACGTTCCACATACACGTTACACATACACACACACACACACACACACACGTTACACACACAGACACACGTTACACACACAAATCAGTGTCAAAAATCTATATAAAACTTATTAATATTGCCAAGAACAGGTCCAAAGATAACAAAATTACTAACAGATACTGTTTGAAGAGTAAGACGTTACACATACATGAGTTTACACACGTTACACATATACACACACACATACGTTACACATATACACACACACACACGTTACACATACATGAGTTTATACGCACGTTACACATACATACACACACACTTTACACATACACACACGCTACACATACACACACGCTACACATACACACACGCTACACATACACACACACGTTACACATACACACAAACAACACGTTCGACACACATTACAACACACACACACACATTACACACACACGTTACACATATATACATACACACACACACACACACACACACAGGTGAGTTTGATTCCACCCTTTTAAAAAACACTTGCTATTTATATTGCTGCATTAATTATGCGTGTTGCATTTGAACTCTCACTCCTCTAGTGTGTCGTATATCGAGTGAATCGCCTCTCAAACAAGAACAAATGTAGGCGGGGCTTGAGTGTGTCTGTGGGGAATTGATTGGATGGTTGTGGTTTGCTATTGGTGGATCTCATGTGAGTGACAGGTGGCCCCGCCCTCATCATCAGAGAAGAGATGAAGTTATTCTGACTCAAGATTATTAACACAATAATGACACACAAATCATTGCATTATTCCATAAGATCCCCAAGAGCGGCCTGACCGATGTTTCGTCAGATCCTCCGAGTAAACAGAGGATCGTGTGTCGCGCTTGGGCTCCGCGGGGTCGCGTCAGACAGAGGTCAACATTCCAGAGAGAAACACACACATCGGATCATGATGAGGATCAACAACATGGACATTTAAAGGGACAGTTCACACTAAATCTGTCATTAATTCCTCCTGTCAAACCCGTTCATCTTCAGACACACATGAAGATCTTTCCCAGAGTTCTCTGACGTTCACACACGTCACGTGATCAGCGTCGGCCAATGGTGAGCCGGCGTTCTGCTGTAGAACTCTGAAGCGCTGCACTGTATTTACTACATCAACAGAGACGGACACACACCAGAAGAGATGATGAATAAAGTCATTATTAGTGTGTGTGTTTGCGCACTAAAGTATTCTCCTCTCTTCATCACTTTAAGGCTGAACCGCTGGAGTCGCATTTTTAGTGAACTGTCCCGAATTTTAATCATGTGATCACAACAGTAATTAGGTTTGTCATCGTCACAACACCAAAATGTTGTAAGTTTATAGATTTATAATCCTAATTCTCAACTATTAAACGTATATCCAACTTTACCCGCATACACAAACTCCCATAACCTCAGTCTCTGAACCCTCACAGACCTCATGATCGCCTGGAGCTCCAGGAATAACACAACCCATCACTCACTGAACCTGCATTTACCTCTGAGCACCGGTTACACACTAATCATGAGGTGTACAATAATAACACAAACAGAAGATTACATCTGATCTCTAGACACGCCCGGCCAGCCACACACACTCCATCTGACGGGGAGACGAACCCAGAATACACTCGAAACCAGTGCTTCACCTTACAGGATCAAAACCTGCTGTCGGAGTGCTCAAAACAACGATTCTTAAATGTTTTTTCTTGGTTGTGTGAACGTTAGGGGAATGTTACTCTTGAGTGTTCTCTGAGTGTTACTCTTGAGTGTTCTCTGAGGGTTACTCTTGAGTGTTCTCTGAGTGTTACTCTTGAGTGTTCTCTGAGTGTTACTCTTGAGTGTTCTCTGAGCGTTACTCTTGAGTGTTCTCTGAGCGTTACTCTTGAGTGTTCTCTGAGCGTTACTCTTGAGTGTTCTCTGAGCATTACTCTTGAGTGTTCTCTGAGCGTTACTCTTGAGTGTTCTCTGAGCGTTACTCTTGAGTGTTCTCTGAGCGTTACTCTTGAGTGTTCTCTGAGCGTTACTCTTGAGTGTTCTCTGAGCGTTACTCTTGAGTGTTCTCTGAGCGTTACTCTAGAGTGTTCTCTGAGTGTTACTCTTGAGTGTTCTCTGAGCGTTACTCTTGAGTGTTCTCTGAGGGTTACTCTTGAGTGTTCTCTGAGCGTTACTCTTGAGTGTTCTCTGAGTGTTACTCTTGAGTGTTCTCTGAGCGTTACTCTTGAGTGTTCTCTGAGCGTTACTCTTGAGTGTTCTCTGAGCGTTACTCTTGAGTGTTCTCTGAGCGTTACTCTAGAGTGTTCTCTGAGTGTTACTCTTGAGTGTTCTCTGAGTGTTACTCTTGAGTGTTCTCTGAGCGTTACTCTTGAGTGTTCTCTGAGCGTTACTCTTGAGTGTTCTCTGAGTGTTACTCTTGAGTGTTCTCTGAGTGTTACTCTTGAGTGTTCTCTGAGCGTTACTCTTGAGTGTTCTCTGAGTGTTACTCTTGAGGGTTCTCTGAGCGTTACTCTTGAGTGTTCTGAGTGTTACTCTTGAGTGTTCTCTGAGTGTTACTCTTGAGTGTTCTCTGAGCGTTACTCTAGAGTGTTCTCTGAGCGTTACTCTTGAGTGTTCTCTGAGCGTTACTCTTGAGTGTTCTCTGAGCGTTACTCTTGAGTGTTCTCTGAGTGTTACTCTTGAGTGTTCTCTGAGTGTTACTCTTGAGTGTTCTCTGAGTGTTACTCTTGAGTGTTCTCTGAGTGTTACTCTTGAGTGTTCTCTGAGCGTTACTCTTGAGTGTTCTCTGAGCGTTACTCTTGAGTGTTACTCTTGAGTGTTCTCTGAGTGTTACTCTTGAGTGTTCTCTGAGTGTTACTCTTGAGTGTTCTCTGAGTGTTACTCTTGAGTGTTCTCTGAGTGTTACTCTTGAGTGTTCTCTGAGCGTTACTCTTGAGTGTTCTCTGAGCGTTACTCTTGAGTGTTACTCTTGAGTGTTCTCTGAGCGTTACTCTTGAGTGTTCTCTGAGTGTTACTCTTGAGTGTTCTCTGAGTGTTACTCTTGAGTGTTCTCTGAGTGTTACTCTTGAGTGTTCTCTGAGTGTTACTCTTGAGTGTTCTCTGAGCGTTACTCTTGAGTGTTCTCTGAGTGTTACTCTTGAGTGTTCTCTGAGCGTTACTCTTGAGTGTTCTCTGAGCGTTACTCTTGAGTGTTCTCTGAGTGTTACTCTTGAGGGTTCTCTGAGCGTTACTCTTGAGTGTTCTGAGCGTTACTCTTGAGGGTTCTCTGAGCGTTACTCTTGAGTGTTCTCTGAGTGTTACTCTTGAGGGTTCTCTGAGCGTTACTCTTGAGTGTTCTCTGAGTGTTCTCTGAGTGTTCTCTGAGTGTTCTCTGAGTGTTACTCTTGAGTGTTACTCTTGAGTGTTACTCTTGAGTGTTACTCTTGAGTGTTCTCTGAGTGTTACTCTTGAGTGTTCTCTGAGTGTTACTCTTGAGTGTTCTCTGAGTGTTACTCTTGAGTGTTCTCTGAGTGTTACTCTTGAGTGTTCTCTGAGTGTTACTCTAGAGTGTTCTCTGAGTGTTACTCTTGAGTGTTCTCTGAGTGTTACTCTAGAGTGTTCTCTGAGTGTTACTCTAGAGTGTTCTCTGAGTGTTAGTCTTGAGTGTTCTCTGAGCGTTACTCTTGAGTGTTCTCTGAGTGTTACTCTAGAGTGTTCTCTGAGTGTTACTCTTGAGTGTTCTCTGAGTGTTACTCTTGAGTGTTACTCTGAGTGTTAGTCTTGAGTGTTCTCTGAGCGTTACTCTTGAGTGTTCTCTGAGTGTTACTCTAGAGTGTTCTCTGAGTGTTACTCTTGAGTGTTCTCTGAGTGTTACTCTTGAGTGTTACTCTTGAGTGTTACTCTTGAGTGTTACTCTTGAGTGTTCTCTGAGTGTTACTCTTGAGTGTTCTCTGAGTGTTACTCTTGAGTGTTCTCTGAGTGTTACTCTTGAGTGTTCTCTGAGTGTTACTCTTGAGTGTTCTCTGAGTGTTACTCTTGAGTGTTCTCTGAGCGTTACTCTTGAGTGTTCTCTGAGTGTTACTCTTGAGTGTTCTCTGAGTGTTCTCTGAGTGTTCTCTGAGTGTTCTCTGAGTGTTCTCTGAGTGTTACTCTTGAGTGTTACTCTTGAGTGTTACTCTTGAGTGTTACTCTTGAGTGTTACTCTTGAGTGTTCTCTGAGGGTTACTCTTGAGTGTTCTCTGAGCGTTACTCTTGAGTGTTCTCTGAGCGTTACTCTTGAGTGTTCTCTGAGGGTTACTCTTGAGTGTTCTCTGAGCGTTACTCTTGAGTGTTCTCTGAGTGTTACTCTTGAGTGTTCTCTGAGTGTTACTCTTGAGTGTTCTCTGAGTGTTACTCTAGAGTGTTCTCTGAGTGTTACTCTTGAGTGTTCTCTGAGCGTTACTCTTGAGTGTTCTCTGAGTGTTACTCTTGAGTGTTCTCTGAGCGTTACTCTTGAGTGTTCTCTGA
>NC_137115.1:58354903-58364903 GCF_949357685.1 Gobio gobio | reverse complement strand
CTCAGTGGAGTAGAGTAATGTCAGCTCAGTGGAGTAGAGTAATGTCAGCTCAGTGGAGTAGAGTAATGTCTGCTCAGTGGAGTAGAGTAATGTCAGCTCAGTGGAGTAGAGTAATGTCAGCTCAGTGGAGTAGAGTAATGTCAGCTCAGTGGAGTAGAGTAATGTCAGCTCAGTGGAGTAGAGTAATGTCTGCTCAGTGGAGTAGAGTAATGTCAGCTCAGTGGAGTAGAGTAATGTCAGCTCAGTGGAGTAGAGTAATGTCAGCTCAGTGGAGTAGAGTAATGTCTGCTCAGTGGAGTAGAGTAATGTCAGCTCAGTGGAGTAGAGTAATGTCAGCTCAGTGGAGTAGAGTAATGTCAGCTCAGTGGAGTAGAGTAATGTCAGCTCAGTGGAGTAGAGTAATGTCTGCTCAGTGGAGTAGAGTAATGTCAGCTCAGTGGAGTAGAGTAATGTCAGCTCAGTGGAGTAGAGTAATGTCAGCTCAGTGGAGTAGAGTAATGTCTGCTCAGTGGAGTAGAGTAATGTCAGCTCAGTGGAGTAGAGTAATGTCAGCTCAGTGGAGTAGAGTAATGTCAGCTCAGTGGAGTAGAGTAATGTCAGCTCAGTGGAGTAGAGTAATGTCTGCTCAGTGGAGTAGAGTAATGTCAGCTCAGTGGAGTAGAGTAATGTCAGCTCAGTGGAGTAGAGTAATGTCAGCTCAGTGGAGTAGAGTAATGTCTGCTCAGTGGAGTAGAGTAATGTCAGCTCAGTGGAGTAGAGTAATGTCAGCTCAGTGGAGTAGAGTAATGTCTGCTCAGTGGAGTAGAGTAATGTCTGCTCAGTGGAGTAGAGTAATGTCAGCTCAGTGGAGTAGAGTAATGTCAGCTCAGTGGAGTAGAGTAATGTCAGCTCAGTGGAGTAGAGTAATGTCAGCTCAGTGGAGTAGAGTAATGTCAGCTCAGTGGAGTAGAGTAATGTCAGCTCAGTGGAGTAGAGTAATGTCTGCTCAGTGGAGTAGAGTAATGTCAGCTCAGTGGAGTAGAGTAATGTCAGCTCAGTGGAGTAGAGTAATGTCAGCTCAGTGGAGTAGAGTAATGTCAGCTCAGTGGAGTAGAGTAATGTCAGCTCAGTGGAGTAGAGTAATGTCTGCTCAGTGGAGTAGAGTAATGTCAGCTCAGTGGAGTAGAGTAATGTCAGCTCAGTGGAGTAGAGTAATGTCAGCTCAGTGGAGTAGAGTAATGTCAGCTCAGTGGAGTAGAGTAATGTCTGCTCAGTGGAGTAGAGTAATGTCAGCTCAGTGGAGTAGAGTAATGTCAGCTCAGTGGAGTAGAGTAATGTCAGCTCAGTGGAGTAGAGTAATGTCAGCTCAGTGGAGTAGAGTAATGTCAGCTCAGTGGAGTAGAGTAATGTCAGCTCAGTGGAGTAGAGTAATGTCAGCTCAGTGGAGTAGAGTAACGTCAGCTCAGTGGAGTAGAGTAACGTCAGCTCAGTGGAGTAGAGTAACGTCAGCTCAGTGGTGTAGAGTAACGTCAGCTCAGTGGAGTAGAGTAACGTCTGCTCAGTGGTGTAGAGTAACGTCTGCTCAGTGGAGTAGAGTAATGTCAGCTCAGTGGAGTAGAGTAATGTCAGCTCAGTGGAGTAGAGTAATGTCAGCTCAGTGGAGTAGAGTAATGTCTGCTCAGTGGAGTAGAGTAATGTCTGCTCAGTGGAGTAGAGTAATGTCTGCTCAGTGGAGTAGAGTAATGTCTGCTCAGTGGAGTAGAGTAATGTCAGCTCAGTGGAGTAGAGTAATGTCAGCTCAGTGGAGTAGAGTAATGTCAGCTCAGTGGAGTAGAGTAATGTCAGCTCAGTGGAGTAGAGTAATGTCTGCTCAGTGGTGTAGAGTAATGTCTGCTCAGTGGAGTAGAGTAATGTCAGCTCAGTGGAGTAGAGTAATGTCTGCTCAGTGGAGTAGAGTAATGTCTGCTCAGTGGTGTAGAGTAATGTCAGCTCAGTGGAGTAGAGTAATGTCAGCTCAGTGGAGTAGAGTAATGTCTGCTCAGTGGAGTAGAGTAATGTCTGCTCAGTGGTGTAGAGTAATGTCTGCTCAGTGGTGTAGAGTAATGTCAGCTCAGTGGAGTAGAGTAATGTCTGCTCAGTGGAGTAGAGTAATGTCTGCTCAGTGGTGTAGAGTAATGTCTGCTCAGTGGTGTAGAGTAATGTCAGCTCAGTGGAGTAGAGTAATGTCAGCTCAGTGGAGTAGAGTAATGTCAGCTCAGTGGAGTAGAGTAATGTCTGCTCAGTGGAGTAGAGTAATGTCTGCTCAGTGGTGTAGAGTAATGTCAGCTCAGTGGAGTAGAGTAATGTCAGCTCAGTGGAGTAGAGTAATGTCTGCTCAGTGGAGTAGAGTAATGTCAGCTCAGTGGAGTAGAGTAATGTCTGCTCAGTGGAGTAGAGTAATGTCAGCTCAGTGGAGTAGAGTAATGTCAGCTCAGTGGAGTAGAGTAATGTCAGCTCAGTGGAGTAGAGTAATGTCAGCTCAGTGGAGTAGAGTAATGTCTGCTCAGTGGTGTAGAGTAATGTCTGCTCAGTGGAGTAGAGTAATGTCAGCTCAGTGGAGTAGAGTAATGTCTGCTCAGTGGAGTAGAGTAATGTCTGCTCAGTGGAGTAGAGTAATGTCTGCTCAGTGGAGTAGAGTAATGTCAGCTCAGTGGAGTAGAGTAATGTCAGCTCAGTGGAGTAGAGTAATGTCAGCTCAGTGGAGTAGAGTAATGTCAGCTCAGTGGAGTAGAGTAATGTCAGCTCAGTGGAGTAGAGTAATGTCTGCTCAGTGGAGTAGAGTAATGTCAGCTCAGTGGAGTAGAGTAATGTCTGCTCAGTGGTGTAGAGTAATGTCAGCTCAGTGGAGTAGAGTAATGTCTGCTCAGTGGAGTAGAGTAATGTCTGCTCAGTGGAGTAGAGTAATGTCAGCTCAGTGGAGTAGAGTCATGTCAAAGGCTTAAAAACAATACATTTTCTGACACACATTTTTGAAATGTAGGCTTAAATCAAACACATTTTAATTCAGATTCTGGTTTTCACCGAACACGTAGTCATATCGTATTGTATCGATATCGAGATATCTGGCATGAAAATCGAGATATGAAATTTTGTCCATATCGTTCAGCCCTAGTTGTGTGTCTCTGTGTGTGTGTGCGTTGTGTGTGTGTCTGTGTATATGTGTGTGTGAGTGTTGTGTGTGTGTGCGTTGTGTGTGTCTCTGTGTATATGTGTGTGTGAGTGTTGTGTGTGTGCGTGTCTCTGTGTATGCGTGTGTGCATTGTGTGTGTCTCTGTGTGTGTTGTGTGTGTCTCTGTGTGAGTCTCTGTTTGTGTGTGTGTTGTGTCTGTGTGTGTGTGTCTCTGTGTATGTGGGTGTTGTGTGTGTGTGTGTGTTGTGTGTCTCTGTGTGTGTGTGTCTGTGTGTGTGTCTGTGTCTCTCTCTCTTTTCTTCAGGTCTGGTATTACAGTAATCTTGAGCATGTGACTCTTTTAAGTTGCTGTGTGAAGAAAAAAAATCTTCACAATTTTGCCCGAAACACACACACACACACACACACACACACACACACACACACACACACACACACACACACACACACACACACACACACACACACACACACACACACACACACACACACACACACACACACACACACACACACACACACACACACACACACACACACACACACACACACACACACACACACACACACACACACACACACACACACACACACACACACACACACACACACACACACACACACACACACACACACACACACACTCTGGAGGAATGAAACCCAATCATTCTGATCACACACTTTGACTCAGGCGTTTCAGAGCCACCAAACCAACACTAGAGATGCAGCGACGCCATTGGTCCGCTGGTTAGGCCAGTTATTCAATCACAGCCTCCGCTGAGAGATTTATTCAGTAAATGTGTGTGTGTCGTAGTTTATTCGCACGTCTTCAGTTGAGCGCTGCATTCTTTAAGTGCATTGGGGTGTTTCCCTCCAGCATTCCATCTAAGCATCATTCCAATATTTGCATAATAATGAGAGTGTGAGTGTGTGTGTGTGTGTGTGTGTGTGTGTAAGGGTTTCAGTCAGAGGTGCTCTTGAGCCTCAAACGTGTTCCACCGCACTCAGACTCTCAGAGCTGAGCTTTCACACTGAACCAAAAACATCATTTCTGAGAACATCCACAGGTTTGTGATGACGTGAGTAAATGACGACAGGACTGAGGAATGATTGACGGGTGACACTGAGCACTGACACACTGGCCTCCGGAGGGGTCATCAAGGTCACCTCGACTAGTTTAGACTAAACATTCGGCCCTAGGCCCTAAAACACCCGGACCCTGAACAGCAGGAAAGTCCAGTTCCAGCCGGAGAACCGGACGGGCCGCAGAAGAACACTGGACACACAACAGCCGACGCACAACATCAGAGTCACGTGTGGAAGTAATGTCACTCTACTACAGTCAACACACACTAAAACAGCAATGACCACCAGCTCAAGATACATGTTTCAAAGTGACACTAACACAGAACACCAACACACAAGCTCACTAACACACAAGCTCACTAACCCACAAGCTCACCAACACACAAGCTCACTAACACACAAGCTCACCAACACACAAGCTCACTAACACACAAGCTCACTAACACACAAGCTCACTAACACACAAGCTCACTAACACACAAGCTCACTAACACACAAGCTCACTAACTCGCAAGCTCACTAACACGCAAGCTCACTAACACGCAAGCTCACTAACACGCAAGCTCACCAACAAGCAAGCTCACCAACACGCAACCTCACCAGCACGCAAGCTCACCAGCACGCAAGCTCACCAGCACGCAAGCTCACCAACACGCAACCTCACTAACTCGCAAGCTCACTAACACGCAAGCTCACTAACACGCAAGCTCACCAACACGCAAGCTCACCAACACGCAAGCTCACCAACACGCAAGCTCACCAACACGCAAGCTCACCAACACGCAAGCTCACCAACACGCAAGCCCCTCTAACACGCAAGCCCTCTAACACGCAAGCTCACTAACACGCAAGCTCACTAACACGCAAGCTCACTAACACGCAAGCTCACTAACACGCAAGTTCACTAACACATAAGCTCACCAACACGCAAGCTCACCAACACGCAAGTTCATTAACACGCAAGCTCACCAACACACAAGCTCACCAACACACAAGCTCACCAACACATAAGCTCACTAACACGCAAGCTCACTAACACGCAAGTTCACTAACACGCAAGCTCACTAACACACAAGCTCACCAACACGCAAGTTCACGAACACGCAAGCTCACTAACACACAAGCTCACTAACACGCAAGCTCACCAACACGCAAGTTCATTAACACGCAAGCTCACCAACACACAAGCTCACCAACACACAAGCTCACCAACACGCAAGTTCACCAACACGCAAGCGTACCAACACGCAAGCTCACCAAAACGCAAGCTCACTAACACACAAGCTCACTAACACACAAGCTCACTAACACACAAGTTCACTAACACACAAGTTCACTAACACATAAGCTCACCAACACGCAAGTTCATTAACACGCAAGCTCACCAACACACAAGCTCACCAACACAAAAGCTCACCAACACATAAGCTCACTAACACGCAAGCTCACTAACACACAAGCTCACTAACACGGAAGCGCATTAACACGCAAGCTCACTAACACGCAAGCTCACTAACAAGCAAGCTCACTAACACGCAAGCTCACCAACACGCAAGCTCACCAACACGCAAGCTCACCAACACGCAAGCTCACCAACACGCAAGCCCCTCTAACACGCAAGCCCCTCTAACACGCAAGCCCTCTAACACGCAAGCTCACTAACACGCAAGCTCACCAACACGCAAGCTCACCAACACACAAGCTCACCAACACACAAGCTCACCAACACGTAAGCTCACTAACACGCAAGTTCACTAACACGCAAGCTCACTAACACGCAAGCTCACCAACACGCAAGTTCACGAACACGCAAGCTCACTAACACACAAGCTCACTAACACGCAAGCTCACTAACACATAAGCTCACCAACACACAAGTGTACCAACACGCTAGCGCACTAACACGCAAGTTCACGAACACGCAAGCTCACTAACACACAAGCTCACTAACACGCAAGCTCACCAACACGCAAGTTCATTAACACGCAAGCTCACCAACACACAAGCTCACCAACACACAAGCTCACCAACACACAAGTTCACTAACACATAAGCTCACCAACACACAAGCTCACTAACACACAAGCTCACCAACACACAAGCTCACTAACGCATAAGCTCACCAACACGCACATTCACCAACACGCAAGTTCACCAACACGCAAGCTCACCAACACGCAAGCTCACCAACACGCACATTCACCAACACACAAGCTCACCAACACACAAGCTCACTAACACACAAGTTCACTAACACATAAGCTCACCAACACACAAGCTCACCAACACACAAGCTCACCAACACACAAGCTCACCAACACACAAGCTCACCAACACGCACATTCACCAACACACAAGCTCACCAACACACAAGCTCACCAACACGCAAGCTCACCAACACGCAAGCTCACCAACACGCATGCTCACCAACACGCAAGCTCACCAACACGCATGCTCACCAACACGCAAGCCCCTCTAACACGCAAGCCCTCTAACACACAAGCCCTCTAACACGCAAGCTCACTAACACGCAAGTTCACTAACACGCAAGCTCACCAACACGCAAGCTCACCAACACGCAAGCTCACCAACACGCAAGCTCACCAACACGCAAGCTCACCAACACACAAGCTCACCAACACGCAAGCTCACCAACACGCAAGCTCACCAACACGCAAGTTCATTAACACGCAAGCTCACCAACACGCAAGTTCACTAACACATAAGCTCACCAATACGCAAGCTCACCAACACGCAAGCTCACTAGCACGCAAGTTCACCAACACGCAAGCTCACCAACACGCAAGCTCACCAACACGCAAGCTCACCAACACGCAAGCTCACCAACACGCAAGCTCACCAACACGCAAGCTCACCAACACGCAAGCGTACCAACACGCAAGCTCACCAAAACGCAAGCTCACCAACACACAAGCTCACCAACACACAAGCTCACCAACACGCAAGTTCATTAACACGCAAGCTCACCAACACGCAAGTTCACTAACACATAAGCTCACCAATACGCAAGCTCACCAACACGCAAGTTCATTAACACGCAAGCTCACCAACACACAAGCTCACCAACACATAAGCTCACTAACACGCAAGTTCACTAACACGCAAGCTCATTAACACGCAAGCTCACTAACACGCAAGCTCACCAACACACAAGCTCACCAACACACAAGCTCACTAACACATAAGCTCACCAATACGCAAGCTCACCAACACGCAAGCTCACTAGCACGCAAGTTCACCAACACGCAAGCTCACCAACACGCAAGCTCACCAACACGCAAGCTCACCAACACGCAAGCTCACCAACACGCAAGCTCACCAACACGCAAGCTCACCAACACGCAAGCGTACCAACACGCAAGCGTACCAACACGCAAGCTCACCAAAACGCAAGCTCACCAACACACAAGCTCACCAACACACAAGCTCACCAACACGCAAGTTCATTAACACGCAAGCTCACCAACACGCAAGTTCACTAACACATAAGCTCACCAATACGCAAGCTCACCAACACGCAAGTTCATTAACACGCAAGCTCACCAACACACAAGCTCACCAACACATAAGCTCACTAACACGCAAGTTCACTAACACGCAAGCTCATTAACACGCAAGCTCACTAACACGCAAGCTCACCAACACACAAGCTCACCAACACACAAGCTCACCAACACGCAAGTTCACCAACACGCAAGCGTACCAACACGCAAGCTCACCAAAACGCAAGCTCACTAACACACAAGCTCACTAACACACAAGTTCACCAACACACAAGCTCACCAACACACAAGCTCACCAACACGCAAGTTCACCAACACGCAAGCGTACCAACACGCAAGCTCACCAACACACAAGCTCACCAACACGCAAGTTCACCAACACGCAAGCGTACCAACACACAAGCTCACCAACACGCAAGTTCACCAACACGCAAGCGTACCAACACGCAAGCTCACCAAAACGCAAGCTCACTAACACACAAGCTCACTAACACACAAGCTCACTAACACACAAGCTCACCAAAACGCAAGTTCATTAACACGCAAGCTCACCAACACACAAGCTCACCAACACACAAGCTCACCAACACGCAAGTTCACCAACACACAAGCTCACCAACACACAAGTTCACCAACACACAAGCTCACCAACACACAAGTTCACCAACACACAAGCTCACCAACACACAAGTTCACTAACACGCAAGCTCACCAACACACAAGTTCACCAACACACAAGCTCACCAACACACAAGTTCACCAACACACAAGCTCACCAACACACAAGTTCACCAACACACAAGCTCACCAACACACAAGTTCACTAACACGCAAGCTCACCAACACACAAGCTCACCAACACACAAGTTCACCAACACACAAGCTCACCAACACACAAGTTCACTAACACGCAAGCTCACCAACACACAAGCTCACCAACACACAAGTTCACCAACACGCAAGCTCACCAACACACAAGTTCACTAACACGCAAGCTCACCAACACACAAGTTCACCAACACACAAGCTCACCAACACACAAGTTCACTAACACGCAAGCTCACCAACACACAAGCTCACCAACACACAAGCTCACCAAAACGCAAGTTCACTAAAGCTGAAATGAAAGTGTCCATCATCTGCATCTGTCAATGTTTGCTTAATGAACAGCCTCTCATATGCAAATCATCTGAGAATCATCAAGACTTCCTGTCAGGCCTGTTTAAAACTCACCATCGCCAACGGCGATTACTCGACATCGCTGGCCTGGACGATTAACTTCACAATTAAACGAATGCGTTCACAGTTATCGTCACATTAATCAGGTTTATAATACATATATAGTTCTGCGAATCGAACAGCTCAACTATAACGAGAACGATCTGATAAAACTCTGACAGCCAATCAGAATCCATCCTGCCTTAAAGCGACAGACGAGGATGTTTTCATCTCCCGGTGCGGACTTTAGCTCAGTTATAGTTATCATTCATAGCTCATCTACTCATCTAATCGATTAATCGGTCGCGGTTGACGTGTCAGTGTCACGTGACGTCCCAAGCGCGCCCCCGCCGCCCTGACAGCCCACCAGTGCGAGGTTATGATGATGATGAAACGCGTTAATAAACACAGTTATTACCAAATATATAAACAGTGCGACAACGTGCAGCGCTTCCGACCGCAGGTGTTTCCTCTGATCTCCCGCCACTCTGGCTTATGGATATTGATAATAATGTTAGTTCACGTGGTTGTTTATAGTTAGGCGAGAAACAGCGCGAGCCGCTAAGCTAACGCGTAACCGGAGGCTTTAAATCGGTGGAACGCGCACGGTCGTTGTGATCTACGGCGGTGTGAACGCGACGCCAGGTGTTTCCAGCCGGTACCGGACCGGGGCTCACGCGCGTGAGCCAGAAAGCCGCGACGCGCCGCGACGCTCGAGACCCCGCGCCTGTCATGCAGCAGCGGAGACTGAAACCCGCAGCGCCGGATAAACAGGAGAAAAGACCCGTACCATTCTCTTCACCGTTCAGACTCACGAGGCGCTGATCCGGGGCGTCTAGCCATCTACCGGCGCTGCGCTGCTCGGGAAGCCGCGGAAGGGAAGCCCGGTGGCGGCGGAGGGAGTCGTGTGCGTCCGCTGCAGCTCCAGCGGAAGGTGGATTTTTCATAATTGTGCGACTCCGAGTCCAGAGACTGACGCGGCGTGACGGAGTCGGTGGAGCCCGTCCCTCCCGCTGAGTCAGCC
>NC_137115.1:58337403-58347403 GCF_949357685.1 Gobio gobio | reverse complement strand
AGTATGGTCTAATCAGAGTATGGTCTAATCAGAGTATGGTCTAATCAGAGTATGGTCTAATCAGAGTATGGTCTAATCAGAGTATGGTCTAATCAGAGTATGGTCTAATCAGGGTATGGTCTAATCAGGGTATGGTCTAATCAGAGTATGGTCTAATCAGGGTATGGTCTAATCAGGGTATGGTCTAATCAGAGTATGGTCTAATCAGAGTATGGTCTAATCAGAGTATGGTCTAATCAGGGTATGGTCTAATCAGGGTATGGTCTAATCAGAGTATGGTCTAATCAGAGTATGGTCTAATCAGGGTATGGTCTAATCAGGGTATGGTCTAATCAGGGTATGGTCTAATCAGAGTATGGTCTAATCAGGGTATGGTCTAATCAGGGTATGGTCTAATCAGAGTATGGTCTAATCAGAGTATGGTCTAATCAGAGTATGGTCTAATCAGAGTATGGTCTAATCAGAGTATGGTCTAATCAGAGTATGGTCTAATCAGAGTATGGTCTAATCAGAGTATGGTCTAATCAGAGTATGGTCTAATCAGAGTATGGTCTAATCAGGGTATGGTCTAATCAGAGTATGGTCTAATCAGAGTATGGTCTAATCAGAGTATGGTCTAATCAGAGTATGGTCTAATCAGGGTATGGTCTAATCAGAGTATGGTCTAATCAGAGTATGGTCTAATCAGGGTATGGTCTAATCAGGGTATGGTCTAATCAGAGTATGGTCTAATCAGGGTATGGTCTAATCAGAGTATGGTCATAATCAGAGTATGGTCTAATCAGAGTATGGTCATAATCAGAGTATGGTCTAATCAGAGTATGGTCTAATCAGGGTATGGTCTAATCAGGGTATGGTCTAATCAGAGTATGGTCTAATCAGAGTATGGTCTAATCAGAGTATGGTCTAATCAGAGTATGGTCTAATCAGAGTATGGTCTAATCAGGGTATGGTCTAATCAGAGTATGGTCTAATCAGAGTATGGTCTAATCAGGGTATGGTCTAATCAGGGTATGGTCTAATCAGAGTATGGTCTAATCAGGGTATGGTCTAATCAGGGTATGGTCTAATCAGAGTATGGTCTAATCAGAGTATGGTCTAATCAGGGTATGGTCTAATCAGAGTATGGTCTAATCAGAGTATGGTCTAATCAGAGTATGGTCTAATCAGAGTATGGTCTAATCAGAGTATGGTCTAATCAGAGTATGGTCTAATCAGGGTATGGTCTAATCAGAGTATGGTCTAATCAGAGTATGGTCTAATCAGAGTATGGTCTAATCAGGGTATGGTCTAATCAGGGTATGGTCTAATCAGAGTATGGTCTAATCAGGGTATGGTCTAATCAGGGTATGGTCTAATCAGGGTATGGTCTAATCAGAGTATGGTCTAATCAGGGTATGGTCTAATCAGGGTATGGTCTAATCAGAGTATGGTCTAATCAGAGTATGGTCTAATCAGGGTATGGTCTAATCAGGGTATGGTCTAATCAGAGTATGGTCTAATCAGAGTATGGTCTAATCAGAGTATGGTCTAATCAGAGTATGGTCTAATCAGAGTATGGTCTAATCAGAGTATGGTCTAATCAGGGTATGGTCTAATCAGAGTATGGTCTAATCAGAGTATGGTCTAATCAGAGTATGGTCTAATCAGGGTATGGTCTAATCAGGGTATGGTCTAATCAGGGTATGGTCTAATCAGAGTATGGTCTAATCAGGGTATGGTCTAATCAGGGTATGGTCTAATCAGGGTATGGTCTAATCAGAGTATGGTCTAATCAGGGTATGGTCTAATCAGAGTATGGTCTAATCAGAGTATGGTCTAATCAGAGTATGGTCTAATCAGGGTATGGTCTAATCAGAGTATGGTCTAATCAGAGTATGGTCTAATCAGAGTATGGTCTAATCAGAGTATGGTCTAATCAGGGTATGGTCTAATCAGAGTATGGTCTAATCAGAGTATGGTCTAATCAGAGTATGGTCTAATCAGGGTATGGTCTAATCAGGGTATGGTCTAATCAGAGTATGGTCTAATCAGAGTATGGTCTAATCAGAGTATGGTCTAATCAGGGTATGGTCTAATCAGAGTATGGTCTAATCAGAGTATGGTCTAATCAGAGTATGGTCTAATCAGAGTATGGTCTAATCAGGGTATGGTCTAATCAGAGTATGGTCTAATCAGGGTATGGTCTAATCAGAGTATGGTCTAATCAGAGTATGGTCTAATCAGAGTATGGTCTAATCAGGGTATGGTCTAATCAGAGTATGGTCTAATCAGAGTATGGTCTAATCAGAGTATGGTCTAATCAGAGTATGGTCTAATCAGAGTATGGTCTAATCAGAGTATGGTCTAATCAGAGTATGGTCTTAATCAGAGTATGGTCTAATCAGAGTATGGTCTAATCAGGGTATGGTCTAATCAGGGTATGGTCTAATCAGGGTATGGTCTAATCAGGGTATGGTCTTAATCAGGGTATGGTCTAATCAGAGTATGGTCTAATCAGAGTATGGTCTAATCAGAGTATGGTCTAATCAGGGTATGGTCTAATCAGAGTATGGTCTAATCAGGGTATGGTCTAATCAGAGTATGGTCTAATCAGGGTATGGTCTAATCAGGGTATGGTCTAATCAGAGTATGGTCTAATCAGAGTATGGTCTAATCAGAGTATGGTCTAATCAGAGTATGGTCTAATCAGGGTATGGTCTATTCAGGGTATGGTCTAATCAGAGTATGGTCTAATCAGGGTATGGTCTAATCAGGGTATGGTCTAATCAGGGTATGGTCTAATCAGGGTATGGTCTAATCAGAGTATGGTCTAATCAGAGTATGGTCTAATCAGAGTATGGTCTAATCAGAGTATGGTCTAATCAGAGTATGGTCTAATCAGGGTATGGTCTAATCAGAGTATGGTCTAATCAGGGTATGGTATAATCAGGGTATGGTCTAATCAGAGTATGGTCTAATCAGAGTATGGTCTAATCAGAGTATGGTCTAATCAGGGTATGGTCTAATCAGGGTATGGTCTAATCAGAGTATGGTCTAATCAGAGTATGGTCTAATCAGGGTATGGTCTAATCAGGGTATGGTCTAATCAGGGTATGGTCTAATCAGGGTATGGTCTAATCAGGGTATGGTCTAATCAGGGTATGGTCTAATCAGAGTATGGTCTAATCAGAGTATGGTCTAATCAGAGTATGGTCTAATCAGGGTATGGTCTAATCAGGGAATGGTCTAATCAGAGTATGGTCTAATCAGAGTATGGTCTAATCAGGGTATGGTCTAATCAGAGTATGGTCTAATCAGAGTATGGTCTAATCAGGGTATGGTCTAATCAGAGTATGGTCTAATCAGGGAATGGTCTAATCAGAGTATGGTCTAATCAGAGTATGGTCTAATCAGGGTATGGTCTTAATCAGGGTATGGTCTAATCAGGGTATGGTCTAATCAGAGTATGGTCTAATCAGAGTATGGTCTAATCAGAGTATGGTCTAATCAGAGTATGGTCTAATCAGAGTATGGTCTAATCAGGGTATGGTCTAATCAGGGTATGGTCTAATCAGAGTATGGTCTAATCAGAGTATGGTCTAATCAGGGTATGGTCTAATCAGAGTATGGTCTAATCAGAGTATGGTCTAATCAGGGTATGGTCTAATCAGAGTATGGTCTAATCAGAGTATGGTCTAATCAGAGTATGGTCTAATCAGGGTATGGTCTTAATCAGGGTATGGTCTAATCAGAGTATGGTCTAATCAGAGTATGGTCTAATCAGAGTATAGTCTAATCAGAGTATGGTCTAATCAGGGTATGGTCTAATCAGAGTATGGTCTAATCAGAGTATGGTCTAATCAGGGTATGGTCTAATCAGAGTATGGTCTAATCAGAGTATGGTCTAATCAGGGTATGGTCTAATCAGGGTATGGTCTAATCAGAGTATGGTCTAATCAGAGTATGGTCTAATCAGAGTATGGTCTAATCAGGGTATGGTCTAATCAGGGTATGGTCTAATCAGGGTATGGTCTAATCAGGGTATGGTCTAATCAGGGTATGGTCTAATCAGAGTATGGTCTAATCAGAGTATGGTCTAATCAGAGTATGGTCTAATCAGAGTATGGTCTAATCAGAGTATGGTCTAATCAGGGTATGGTCTAATCAGAGTATGGTCTAATCAGGGTATGGTCTAATCAGAGTATGGTCTAATCAGAGTATGGTCTAATCAGAGTATGGTCTAATCAGAGTATGGTCTAATCAGGGTATGGTCTAATCAGAGTATGGTCTAATCAGGGTATGGTCTAATCAGGGTATGGTCTAATCAGGGTATGGTCTAATCAGAGTATGGTCTAATCAGGGTATGGTCTAATCAGAGTATGGTCTAATCAGGGTATGGTCTAATCAGGGTATGGTCTAATCAGGGTATGGTCTAATCAGAGTATGGTCTAATCAGAGTATGGTCTAATCAGGGTATGGTCTAATCAGAGTATGGTCTAATCAGGGTATGGTCTAATCAGAGTATGGTCTAATCAGGGTATGGTCTAATCAGAGTATGGTCTAATCAGAGTATGGTCTAATCAGGGTATGGTCTAATCAGAGTATGGTCTAATCAGAGTATGGTCTAATCAGAGTATGGTCTAATCAGAGTATGGTCTAATCAGAGTATGGTCTAATCAGAGTATGGTCTAATCAGAGTATGGTCTAATCAGGGTATGGTCTAATCAGGGTATGGTCTAATCAGAGTATGGTCTAATCAGAGTATGGTCTAATCAGGGTATGGTCTAATCAGGGTATGGTCTAATCAGAGTATGGTCTAATCAGAGTATGGTCTAATCAGAGTATGGTCTAATCAGAGTATGGTCTAATCAGAGTATGGTCTAATCAGGGTATGGTCTAATCAGAGTATGGTCTAATCAGAGTATGGTCTAATCAGAGTATGGTCTAATCAGAGTATGGTCTAATCAGGGTATGGTCTAATCAGGGTATGGTCTAATCAGAGTATGGTCTAATCAGAGTATGGTCTAATCAGAGTATGGTCTAATCAGAGTATGGTCTAATCAGAGTATGGTCTAATCAGGGTATGGTCTAATCAGGGTATGGTCTAATCAGGGTATGGTCTAATCAGAGTATGGTCTAATCAGGGTATGGTCTAATCAGAGTATGGTCTAATCAGGGTATGGTCTAATCAGAGTATGGTCTAATCAGAGTATGGTCTAATCAGGGTATGGTCTAATCAGGGTATGGTCTAATCAGAGTATGGTCTAATCAGAGTATGGTCTAATCAGAGTATGGTCTAATCAGGGTATGGTCTAATCAGGGTATGGTCTAATCAGGGTATGGTCTAATCAGAGTATGGTCTAATCAGAGTATGGTCTAATCAGAGTATGGTCTAATCAGAGTATGGTCTAATCAGGGTATGGTCTAATCAGAGTATGGTCTAATCAGGGTATGGTCTAATCAGAGTATGGTCTAATCAGGGTATGGTCTAATCAGAGTATGGTTTAATCAGAGTATGGTCTAATCAGAGTATGGTCTAATCAGAGTATGGTCTAATCAGAGTATGGTCTAATCAGAGTATGGTCTAATCAGAGTATGGTCTAATCAGAGTATGGTCTAATCAGGGTATGGTCTAATCAGAGTATGGTCTAATCAGAGTATGGTCTAATCAGAGTATGGTCTAATCAGGGTATGGTCTAATCAGGGTATGGTCTAATCAGAGTATGGTCTAATCAGGGTATGGTCTAATCAGAGTATGGTCTAATCAGGGAATGGTCTAATCAGAGTATGGTCTAATCAGAGTATGGTCTAATCAGGGTATGGTCTTAATCAGGGTATGGTCTAATCAGGGTATGGTCTAATCAGAGTATGGTCTAATCAGGGTATGGTCTAATCAGAGTATGGTCTAATCAGGGTATGGTCTAATCAGAGTATGGTCTAATCAGGGTATGGTCTAATCAGAGTATGGTCTAATCAGAGTATGGTCTAATCAGAGTATGGTCTAATCAGGGTATGGTCTAATCAGAGTATGGTCTAATCAGGGTATGGTCTTAATCAGGGTATGGTCTAATCAGAGTATGGTCTAATCAGAGTATGGTCTAATCAGAGTATGGTCTAATCAGAGTATGGTCTAATCAGGGTATGGTCTAATCAGGGTATGGTCTAATCAGAGTATGGTCTAATCAGAGTATGGTCTAATCAGAGTATGGTCTAATCAGGGTATGGTCTAATCAGGGTATGGTCTAATCAGAGTATGGTCTAATCAGAGTATGGTCTAATCAGGGTATGGTCTAATCAGGGTATGGTCTAATCAGTCAGTACGTTTACATGGACAATAGGGGTGTAACGATTCATCTACTACATCGATGTATCGATTTATTTTCCTATGATCTAACTACATCGATCTGTGCTCGGCAAGATGGCCTTCCGGACGACATATATCGATCTAACATCGTTTTAAAAGGTAATCAATCGATTGTATCGATCATGGGAAATAACGCATTGGATTTAAGCACGTCAGACTTTATATGGATATTTTTTCTTAGCACTTTTAATGATAAAGCCGTTAAACGTTACTCGATTAAGTCTGCCTATCTGTGACATCATCGCAACGCACGCACCAGCAGCAGCGCTAAGAAAACAAAACATAGCATGGCGGATGACAGAGAAGCCAACGTGCGAGAAATTATCAAGCCACCAGGAGAAAGAGCTAAGTTAGTAACGTTTTACCTGTACTTTCAACCCTTGCTAAATGTTACCTGTGCATTCCAGCACCAGTGTGCCTGCAGAGCGAGTTTTTGTACTGCTGGCGACATAGTGAACGCACAGAGAAGTGTTCTGCGGTCAGATCATGTTGATATTTTTGAAAAAGAAATCTGTAGAGTCATTGAAGAGTAGTTGGTTACATTTTATCTTTTGTTAAATATTGTTTGTTTATTAAACTGAGAGTAGTAGCAGGTTCAGCCAGTTTATTCAACCTGAAGAAATGTTGGTTGCACTTTATTTTTGATATTAATATTGTATTTGTATTATTTTAATGTTGTAAAACAACAGCAAAAGTAGCAGGTAAACCTACTATTAATTAAACCTGAAGAGTAGTTAGTTGCACTTTACTTTTTATACTAATATTGTAATATTATGTTGGATAACAAAAGCAGAAGTAGCAGGTTAACCTACTGTTGAAATGTTGGTTGCACTTACTGTGCTTTTATTGAAAATGTATTGAAAATTGAAAATTAGAGCAGAAAAGGTTAACTTCCTTTTAATTCAACCTAAACTGTTGGTTGCACTTTATTCAAATAAAATTTGAATGCATTTGCCATTAATTGTTGTTTACTTGTTTGTTTATATCCATAATTAATTGATACCTGATTCCTGCATTGAATCATTGAAACTTCACCTGCACTGACCAGTATCCAGATATTTATTTCAGTCACACAATTTTTGGCTAAAAAGTTACTGAATCGATTTCAAGTCACTGAATCGTTTTGGATCGTATCGTTCTAAATGAACCAATATCGTCCTTGAATCGTATCGACAACCTCAAATCGTGATACGAATCGAATCGTTGTTAAAACGAATCGTTACACCCCTAATGGACAACAATACTCCGATATTAATCTGATTAAGACCATACTCTGATTAAGAAACTACCATGTAAACAGCGATTTCTAATTACCTTAATCCGGTTAAAGCCATACTCGAATTAAACAAAAATCGAATTAAGACATGTGGAGTATGCCTATTTTAATCGCATTATCCAAGTGCATTGTAGACATGTACACACCTTAATCTAACTATTAACGTCGTGTATGAGTTTTCGCCGCATTTTGTGACAGGACACACACACCAGGCACACACACCAGGCAAGTGCAGAGGGGAGGGCTTTGGGGGCTCGTATCAAAAGTATATAAACAATCAAAACAATCATCAATAATATTGTGACAAATAAAACAGAATTTGGATTATAATTAATATAACCGCGCGTACAAAACAGTAACAATGCGCTCAAATTCCCGTTTATCTTTTACGTATCTGTCAGTCTGAAATGTCGTTGCCATGACGTGTTGCTATGGGGCGTGACTGCGTGTCTTGCTTGACTGCTCACTCGGACACGGCCTGCTCTATATTTTTTTTCTTTGTGTTGTAATAATTCTGCTCATTGTAAAAGTAAAATACAATACGTTTGTATCTGTAATCCCAGATTCATAATTGTCTGCTTTTATTGCAGATTTTATTTTGATTTATAAAAACGAGTGACTTTTATACTTTTTTTAGTTTTATTTTTTGTATATATTGTGTCTTTCAGTTTTTTTAAGAGACACTGCCCATCTTGCCTCCTTCTTGACAGCCAACATTTCGAATAATAGCTTTGATTAATGATGAAAATTAAGGTTTCAAAATCGTGATTGTTTGGATTGTTTTTTTCTGCCATCGAGCCACAAGCGCTCACTGAATGGCCATGTCTCGCGAGCCTAGAGGTTCCCGACCGCTGTTGTAAGCAGACAATTATGAATCTGGGATTACAGATACAAACGTATTGTATTTTACTTTTACAATGAGCAGAATTATTACAACACAAAGAAAAAAAATATAGAGCAGGCCGTGTCCGAGTGAGCAGTCAAGCAAGACACGCAGTCACGCCCCATAGCAACACGTCATGGCAACGACATTTCAGACTGACAGATACGTAAAAGATAAACGGGAATTTGAGCGCATTGTTACTGTTTTGTACGCGCGGTTATATTAATTATAATCCAAATTCTGTTTTATTTGTCACAATATTATTGATGATTGTTTAGAGGGGCACTTTATATACTTTTGATACGAGCCCCCAAAGCCCTCCCCTCTGCACTTGCCTGGTGTGTGTGCCTGGTGTGTGTGTCCTGTCACAAAATGCGGCGAAAACTCATACACGACGTTAATAGTTAGATTAAGGTGTGTACATGTCTACAATGCACTTGGATAATGCGATTAAAATAGGCATACTCCACATGTCTTAATTCGATTTTTGTTTAATTCGAGTATGGCTTTTACCGGATTAAGGTAATTAGAAATCGCTGTTTACATGGTAGTTTCTTAATCAGAGTATGGTCTTAATCAGATTAATATCGGAGTATTGTTGTCCATGTAAACGTACTGAGAGTATGGTCTAATCAGAGTATGGTCTAATCAGAGTATGGTCTAATCAGAGTATGGTCATAATCAGATTAATATCGGAGTATTGTTGTCCATGTAAACGTACTGACTGTCTCTATTTGTACAAATCGCTGCGCATGTAATTCTGTATTTTGCACACACGAGTTAAAAGGCGTTTGTTTGTGGAGAAAACACGTCTGCAACATTCATCAAGTTCATGGATGAGTGTGTGTGCATGTATTCATCATTTTGAGTGTATAATCCTCCCATTCTTTAACTGGTTTATCTGTGAGTCGAGGTTGTCGTGTGTGTGTGTGTGTGTGTGTGTTTGTGTGTGTGTGTGTGTGTGTGAGCTCTGACCTGGTATGATGATGTCACCGTAGCCCAGAATGGAGAACTGCATCATACACAGATTCTGAGCCACCGCAGAGAACTGTGGGATACGCATCACTACAGGCAACTGAAACACACACACACACACACACACAACTTTACCCAGTGATATAATTGAAGAACTTTTATTCACACGCACAGAAACTCCCAAAACCTCCTTTATGGAATCATCTGTAAAAAATAATATAAAAAAGAATACCATCATACCTTCTCATAGGAGGACGAGGGGTCAGCCGGAACCACCGCACCATCACCCTACAACCAGAGGCAGTTAGTGGACCGTACAACACACACACACACACACACACACACACACACACACACACACACACACACACACACTCACACACACACATCACATGACAGGGTCACGCTCACCTTTCCTCCACCTCCGCCCGGACCAAGTGCGACCTGCACCATGATGCTTTCTCCATTCTGAACACACACACACACACACACACACACACACACACACACACACACACAC
>NC_137115.1:58319903-58332403 GCF_949357685.1 Gobio gobio | reverse complement strand
TGGACTCACACACTCACTGGACTCACACACTCACTGGACTCACACACTCACTGGACTCACACACTCACTGGACTCACACACACTCACTGGACTAACACACTCACTGGACTCACACACTCACTGGACTCACACACTCACTGGACTCACACACACTCACACACTCACTGGACTCACACACTCACTGGACTCACACACACTCACACACTCACTGGACTCACACACTCACTGGACTCACACACTCACTGGACTCACACACTCACACACTTACTGGACTCACACACTCACTGGACTCTCACACTCACTGGACTCACACACACTCACACACTCACTGGACTCACACACTCACACTCACTGGACTCACACACTCACACTCACTGGACTCACACACTCACACTCACTGGACTCACACACTCACTGGACTCACACACTCACTGGACACTCACACTCACTGGACACTCACACTCACTGGACACTCACACTCACTGGACTCACACACTCACTCGACTCACACTCACTCGACTCACACTCACTGGACACTCACACTCACTGGACTCTCACTGGACTCACACACTCACTGGACTCACACTCACTGGACTCACACTCACTGGACTCACACTCACTGGACTCACACTCACTCGACTCACACTCACTCGACTCACACTCACTCGACTCACACTCACTCGACTCACACTCACTCGACTCACACTCACTCGACTCACACTCACTCGACTCACACTCACTCGACTCACACTCACTCGACTCACACTCACTCGACTCACACACTCACTCGACTCACACACTCACTGGACTCACACTGGACTCACACACTCACTGGACTCACACTCACTGGACTCACACTCACTCGACTCACACTCACTCGACTCACACTCACTCGACTCACACTCACTCGACTCACACTCACTCGACTCACACTCACTCGACTCACACTCACTCGACTCACACTCACTCGACTCACACTCACTCGACTCACACTCACTCGACTCACACTCACTCGACTCACACTCACTCGACTCACACTCACTCGACTCACACTCACTCGACTCACACACTCACTCGACTCACACACTCACTGGACTCACACTCACTGGACTCACACTCACTGGACTCACACTCACTGGACTCACACTCACTGGACTCACACACTCACTCGACTCACACTCACTCGACTCACACTCACTCGACTCACACTCACTCGACTCACACTCACTCGACTCACACACTCACTCGACTCACACACTCACTGGACTCACACTGGACTCACACACTCACTGGACTCACACTCACTGGACTCACACTCACTCGACTCACACTCACTCGACTCACACTCACTCGACTCACACTCACTCGACTCACACTCACTCGACTCACACTCACTCGACTCACACTCACTCGACTCACACTCACTCGACTCACACTCACTCGACTCACACTCACTCGACTCACACTCACTCGACTCACACACTCACTCGACTCACACACTCACTCGACTCACACTCACTGGACTCTCACACTCACTGGACTCACACTCACTGGACTCACACTCACTGGACTCACACTCACTGGACTCACACACTCACTCGACTCACACTCACTCGACTCACACTCACTCGACTCACACTCACTCGACTCACACTCACTCGACTCACACTCACTCGACTCACACTCACTCGACTCACACTCACTCGACTCACACTCACTCGACTCACTCTCACTCGACTCACACTCACTCGACTCACACTCACTCGACTCACACTCACTCGACTCACACTCACTCGACTCACACTCACTCGACTCACACTCACTCGACTCACACTCACTCGACTCACACTCACTCGACTCACACTCACTCGACTCACACTCACTCACTCGACTCACACTCACTCACTCGACTCACACTCACTCACTCGACTCACACTCACTCACTCGACTCTCACACTCACTGGACTCTCACACTCACTGGACTCACACACTCACTGGACTCTCACACTCACTGGACTCTCACACTCACTGGACTCTCACACTCACTGGACTCTCACACTCACTCGACTCACACTCACTCGACTCACACACTCACTCGACTCACACACTCACTGGACTCACACACTCACTGGACTCACACTCACTGGACTCACACTCACTGGACTCACACTCACTGGACTCACACTCACTCGACTCACACACTCACTCGACTCACACACTCACTCCACTCACACACTCACTCGACTCACACACTCACTCGACTCACACACTCACTCGACTCACACTCACTCGACTCACACTCACTCGACTCACACTCACTCGACTCACACTCACTCGACTCACACTCACTCGACTCACACTCACTCGACTCACACTCACTCGACTCACACTCACTCGACTCACACTCACTCGACTCACACTCACTCGACTCACACACTCACTCGACTCACACACTCACTGGACTCTCACACTCACTGGACTCTCACACTCACTCGACTCACACTCACTCGACTCACTCTCACTCGACTCACACTCACTCGACTCACACTCACTCGACTCACACTCACTCGACTCACACTCACTCGACTCACACTCACTCGACTCACACTCACTCGACTCACACTCACTCGACTCACACTCACTCACTCGACTCACACTCACTCACTCGACTCACACTCACTCACTCGACTCAAACTCACTCACTCGACTCACACTCACTCACTCGACTCTCACACTCACTCGACTCTCACACTCACTCGACTCTCACACTCACTGGACTCTCACACTCACTGGACTCTCACACTCACTGGACTCTCACACTCACTGGACTCTCACACTCACTGGACTCACACTCACTGGACTCACACACTCACTCGACTCACACACTCACTCGACTCACACACTCACTCGACTCACACACTCACTGGACTCACACTCACTGGACTCACACTCACTGGACTCACACTCACTGGACTCACACTCACTGGACTCACACTCACTCGACTCACACACTCACTCCACTCACACACTCACTCCACTCACACACTCACTCGACTCACACACTCACTCGACTCACACACTCACTCGACTCACACACTCACTCGACTCACACTCACTCGACTCACACTCACTCACTCGACTCACACTCACTCACTCGACTCACACTCACTCACTCGACTCTCACACTCACTGGACTCTCACACTCACTGGACTCACACACTCACTGGACTCTCACACTCACTGGACTCTCACACTCACTGGACTCTCACACTCACTGGACTCTCACACTCACTGGACTCTCACACTCACTCGACTCACACTCACTCGACTCACACACTCACTCGACTCACACACTCACTGGACTCACACACTCACTGGACTCACACTCACTGGACTCACACTCACTGGACTCACACTCACTGGACTCACACTCACTGGACTCACACTCACTGGACTCACACTCACTGGACTCACACTCACTCGACTCACACACTCACTCGACTCACACACTCACTCCACTCACACACTCACTCGACTCACACACTCACTCGACTCACACACTCACTCGACTCACACTCACTCGACTCACACTCACTCGACTCACACTCACTCGACTCACACTCACTCGACTCACACTCACTCGACTCACACTCACTCGACTCACACTCACTCGACTCACACTCACTCGACTCACACTCACTCGACTCACACTCACTCGACTCACACACTCACTCGACTCACACACTCACTGGACTCTCACACTCACTGGACTCTCACACTCACTCGACTCACACTCACTCGACTCACTCTCACTCGACTCACACTCACTCGACTCACACTCACTCGACTCACACTCACTCGACTCACACTCACTCGACTCACACTCACTCGACTCACACTCACTCACTCGACTCACACTCACTCACTCGACTCACACTCACTCACTCGACTCACACTCACTCACTCGACTCACACTCACTCACTCGACTCTCACACTCACTCGACTCTCACACTCACTCGACTCTCACACTCACTGGACTCTCACACTCACTGGACTCTCACACTCACTGGACTCTCACACTCACTGGACTCTCACACTCACTGGACTCACACTCACTGGACTCACACACTCACTCGACTCACACACTCACTCGACTCACACACTCACTCGACTCACACACTCACTGGACTCACACTCACTGGACTCACACTCACTGGACTCACACTCACTGGACTCACACGACTCACACTCACTGGACTCACACTCACTCGACTCACACTCACTGGACTCACACTCACTCGACTCACACTCACTCGACTCACACTCACTCGACTCACACTCACTCGACTCACACTCACTCGACTCACACTCACTCGACTCACACTCACTCGACTCACACTCACTCGACTCACACTCACTCGACTCACACTCACTCGACTCACACTCACTCGACTCACACTCACTCGACTCACACTCACTCGACTCACACTCACTCGACTCACACTCACTCGACTCACACTCACTCGACTCACACTCACTCGACTCACACTCACTCGACTCACACTCACTCGACTCACACTCACTCGACTCACACTCACTCGACTCACACTCACTCACTCGACTCACACTCACTCACTCGACTCACACTCACTCACTCGACTCACACTCACTCACTCGACTCACACACACTCACTCGACTCACACTCACTGGACTCACACACTCACTGGACTCACACACTCACTGGACTCACACTCACACTGGACTCACACTCACTCGACTCACACTCACTCACTCGACTCTCACACTCACTCGACTCTCACACTCACTCGACTCTCACACTCACTGGACTCTCACACTCACTGGACTCTCACACTCACTGGACTCTCACACTCACTGGACTCTCACACTCACTGGACTCACACTCACTGGACTCACACACTCACTCGACTCACACACTCACTCGACTCACACACTCACTCGACTCACACACTCACTGGACTCACACTCACTGGACTCACACTCACTGGACTCACACTCACTGGACTCACACTCACTGGACTCACACTCACTCGACTCACACACTCACTCCACTCACACACTCACTCCACTCACACACTCACTCGACTCACACACTCACTCGACTCACACACTCACTCGACTCACACACTCACTCGACTCACACTCACTCGACTCACACTCACTCACTCGACTCACACTCACTCGACTCACACTCACTCGACTCACACTCACTCGACTCACACTCACTCGACTCACACTCACTCGACTCACACTCACTCGACTCACACTCACTCGACTCACACTCACTCGACTCACACTCACTCGACTCACACTCACTCGACTCACACTCACTCGACTCACACTCACTCGACTCACACTCACTCGACTCACACACTCACTCGACTCACACACTCACTGGACTAACACACTCACTGGACTCACACACTCACTGGACTCTCACACTCACTGGACTCTCACACTCACACACTCACTGGACTCTCACACTCACTGGACTCTCACACTCACTGGACTCTCACACTCACTGGACTCTCACACTCACTGGACTCTCACACTCACTCGACTCTCACACTCACTCGACTCTCACACTCACTCGACTCTAACACTCACTCGACTCACACACTCACTCGACTCACACTCACTCGACTCACACTCACTCGACTCACACTCACTCGACTCACACTCACTCGACTCACACTCACTCGACTCACACTCACTCGACTCACACTCACTGGACTCTCACACTCACTCGACTCTCACACTCACTCGACTCACACGACTCACACTCACTGGACTCACACTCACTCGACTCACACTCACTGGACTCACACTCACTCGACTCACACTCACTCGACTCACACTCACTCGACTCACACTCACTCGACTCACACTCACTCGACTCACACTCACTCGACTCACACTCACTCGACTCACACTCACTCGACTCACACTCACTCGACTCACACTCACTCGACTCACACTCACTCGACTCACACTCACTCGACTCACACTCACTCGACTCACACTCACTCGACTCACACTCACTCGACTCACACTCACTCGACTCACACTCACTCGACTCACACTCACTCGACTCACACTCACTCGACTCACACTCACTCGACTCACACTCACTCACTCGACTCACACTCACTCACTCGACTCACACTCACTCACTCGACTCACACTCACTCACTCGACTCACACACACTCACTCGACTCACACTCACTGGACTCACACACTCACTGGACTCACACACTCACTGGACTCACACTCACACTGGACTCACACTCACTCGACTCACACTCACTCGACTCACACTCACTCGACTCACACTCACTCGACTCACACTCACTCGACTCACACTCACTCGACTCACACTCACTCGACTCACACTCACTCGACTCACACTCACTCGACTCACACTCACTCGACTCACACTCACTCACTCGACTCACACTCACTCACTCGACTCACACTCACTCACTCGACTCACACACTCACTCGACTCACACTCACTCACTCGACTCACACTCACTCACTCGACTCACACACTCACTCGACTCACACTCACTCACTCGACTCACACTCACTCACTCGACTCACACTCACTCACTCGACTCACACTCACTCACTCGACTCACACTCACTCACTCGACTCTCACACTCACTGGACTCTCACACTCACTCACTCGACTCTCACACTCACTGGACTCTCACACTCACTGGACTCACACACTCACTGGACTCTCACACTCACTGGACTCTCACACTCACTGGACTCTCACACTCACTCGACTCACACTCACTCGACTCACACACTCACTCGACTCACACACTCACTGGACTCACACACTCACTGGACTCACACTCACTGGACTCACACTCACTGGACTCACACTCACTGGACTCACACTCACTGGACTCACACTCACTCGACTCACACACTCACTCGACTCACACACTCACTCCACTCACACACTCACTCGACTCACACACTCACTCGACTCACACACTCACTCGACTCACACTCACTCGACTCACACTCACTCGACTCACACTCACTCGACTCACACTCACTCGACTCACACTCACTCGACTCACACTCACTCGACTCACACTCACTCGACTCACACTCACTCGACTCACACTCACTCGACTCACACTCACTCGACTCACACACTCACTCGACTCACACACTCACTGGACTCTCACACTCACTGGACTCTCACACTCACTCGACTCACACTCACTCGACTCACACTCACTCGACTCACACTCACTCGACTCACACTCACTCGACTCACACTCACTCGACTCACACTCACTCGACTCACACTCACTCGACTCACACTCACTCGACTCACACTCACTCACTCGACTCACACTCACTCACTCGACTCACACTCACTCACTCGACTCACACTCACTCACTCGACTCACACTCACTCACTCGACTCTCACACTCACTCGACTCTCACACTCACTGGACTCTCACACTCACTGGACTCTCACACTCACTGGACTCTCACACTCACTGGACTCTCACACTCACTGGACTCTCACACTCACTGGACTCACACTCACTGGACTCACACACTCACTCGACTCACACACTCACTCGACTCACACACTCACTCGACTCACACACTCACTGGACTCACACTCACTGGACTCACACTCACTGGACTCACACTCACTGGACTCACACTCACTCGACTCACACTCACTCGACTCACACACTCACTCCACTCACACACTCACTCCACTCACACACTCACTCGACTCACACACTCACTCGACTCACACACTCACTCGACTCACACACTCACTCGACTCACACACTCACTCGACTCACACTCACTCGACTCACACTCACTCACTCGACTCACACTCACTCACTCGACTCTCACACTCACTGGACTCTCACACTCACTGGACTCACACACTCACTGGACTCTCACACTCACTGGACTCTCACACTCACTGGACTCTCACACTCACTGGACTCTCACACTCACTGGACTCTCACACTCACTCGACTCACACTCACTCGACTCACACACTCACTCGACTCACACACTCACTGGACTCACACACTCACTGGACTCACACTCACTGGACTCACACTCACTGGACTCACACTCACTGGACTCACACTCACTGGACTCACACTCACTGGACTCACACTCACTGGACTCACACTCACTGGACTCACACTCACTCGACTCACACACTCACTCGACTCACACACTCACTCCACTCACACACTCACTCGACTCACACACTCACTCGACTCACACACTCACTCGACTCACACTCACTCGACTCACACTCACTCGACTCACACTCACTCGACTCACACTCACTCGACTCACACTCACTCGACTCACACTCACTCGACTCACACTCACTCGACTCACACTCACTCGACTCACACTCACTCGACTCACACACTCACTCGACTCACACACTCACTGGACTCTCACACTCACTGGACTCTCACACTCACTCGACTCACACTCACTCGACTCACTCTCACTCGACTCACACTCACTCGACTCACACTCACTCGACTCACACTCACTCGACTCACACTCACTCGACTCACACTCACTCGACTCACACTCACTCGACTCACACTCACTCACTCGACTCACACTCACTCACTCGACTCACACTCACTCACTCGACTCACACTCACTCACTCGACTCACACTCACTCACTCGACTCTCACACTCACTCGACTCTCACACTCACTCGACTCTCACACTCACTGGACTCTCACACTCACTGGACTCTCACACTCACTGGACTCTCACACTCACTGGACTCTCACACTCACTGGACTCACACTCACTCGACTCACACACTCACTCGACTCACACACTCACTCGACTCACACACTCACTCGACTCACACACTCACTGGACTCACACTCACTGGACTCACACTCACTGGACTCACACTCACTGGACTCACACTCACTGGACTCACACTCACTCGACTCACACACTCACTCCACTCACACACTCACTCCACTCACACACTCACTCCACTCACACACTCACTCCACTCACACACTCACTCGACTCACACACTCACTCGACTCACACTCACTCGACTCACACTCACTCACTCGACTCACACTCACTCGACTCACACTCACTCGACTCACACTCACTCGACTCACACTCACTCGACTCACACTCACTCGACTCACACTCACTCGACTCACACTCACTCGACTCACACTCACTCGACTCACACTCACTCGACTCACACTCACTCGACTCACACTCACTCGACTCACACTCACTCGACTCACACTCACTCGACTCACACTCACTCGACTCACACTCACTGGACTCTCACACTCACTCGACTCTCACACTCACTCGACTCACACGACTCACACTCACTGGACTCACACTCACTCGACTCACACTCACTGGACTCACACTCACTCGACTCACACTCACTCGACTCACACTCACTCGACTCACACTCACTCGACTCACACTCACTCGACTCACACTCACTCGACTCACACTCACTCGACTCACACTCACTCGACTCACACTCACTCGACTCACACTCACTCGACTCACACTCACTCGACTCACACACTCACTCGACTCACACACTCACTGGACTAACACACTCACTGGACTCACACACTCACTGGACTCTCACACTCACTGGACTCTCACACTCACACACTCACTGGACTCTCACACTCACTGGACTCTCACACTCACTGGACTCTCACACTCACTGGACTCTCACACTCACTGGACTCTCACACTCACTGGACTCTCACACTCACTCGACTCTCACACTCACTCGACTCTCACACTCACTCGACTCTAACACTCACTCGACTCACACACTCACTCGACTCACACGACTCACACTCACTCGACTCACACTCACTCGACTCACACTCACTCGACTCACACTCACTCGACTCACACTCACTCGACTCACACTCACTGGACTCTCACACTCACTCGACTCTCACACTCACTCGACTCACACGACTCACACTCACTGGACTCACACTCACTCGACTCACACGACTCACACTCACTCGACTCACACTCACTCGACTCACACTCACTCGACTCACACTCACTCGACTCACACTCACTCGACTCACACTCACTCGACTCACACTCACTCGACTCACACTCACTCGACTCACACTCACTCGACTCACACTCACTCGACTCACACTCACTCGACTCACACTCACTCGACTCACACTCACTCGACTCACACTCACTCGACTCACACTCACTCGACTCACACTCACTCGACTCACACTCACTGGACTCTCACACTCACTGGACTCACACACTCACTGGACTCTCACACTCACTGGACTCTCACACTCACTCGACTCACACTCACTCGACTCACACACTCACTCGACTCACACACTCACTCGACTCACACTCACTGGACTCACACTCACTGGACTCACACTCACTCGACTCACACTCACTCGACTCACACTCACTCGACTCACACACTCACTCGACTCACACTCACTCGACTCACACACTCACTCGACTCACACACTCACTCGACTCACACACTCACTCGACTCACACACTCACTCGACTCACACACTCACTCGACTCACACACTCACTCGACTCACACTCACTCGACTCACACTCACTCGACTCACACTCACTCGACTCACACACTCACTCGACTCACACACTCACTCGACTCACACACTCACTCGACTCACACACTCACTCGACTCACACTCACTCGACTCACACTCACTCGACTCACACTCACTGGACTCACACTCACTGGACTCACACTCACTGGACTCACACTCACTCGACTCACACTCACTCGACTCACACTCACTGGACTCACACACTCACTGGACTCACACTCACTGGACTCACACACTCACTGGACTCTCACACTCACTGGACTCACACACTCACTGGACTCACACACTCACTGGACTCTCACACTCACTGGACTCACACACTCACTGGACTCACACACTCACTGGACTCACACTCACTGGACTCTCACACTCACTGGACTCACACACTCACTGGACTCACACTCACTCGACTCACACACTCACTGGACTCACACACTCACTCGACTCACACACTCACTCCACTCACACACTCACTGGACTCACACACTCACTGGACTCTCACACTCACTGGACTCACACACTCACTGGACTCACACACTCACTGGACTCACACTCACTGGACTCACACTCACTGGACTCACACACTCACTCGACTCACACACTCACTGGACTCACACACTCACTCCACTCACACACTCACTGGACTCACACACTCACTGGACTCTCACACTCACTGGACTCACACACTCCCTGGACTCACACACTCACTGGACTCACACTCACTGGACTCACACACTCACTGGACTCACACACTCACTCGACTCACACACTCACTCCACTCACACACTCACTGGACTCACACACTCACTGGACTCTCACACTCACTGGACTCACACACTCACTGGACTCACACACTCACTGGACTCTCACACTCACTGGACTCACACACTCACTGGACTCACACTCACTGGACTCACACACTCACTGGACTCACACACTCACTGGACTCTCACACTCACTGGACTCACACACTCACTGGACTCACACACTCACTCCACTCACACACTCACTGGACTCACACACTCACTGGACTCTCACACTCACTCCACTCACACACTCACTGGACTCACACACTCACTGGACTCTCACACTCACTGGACTCACACACTCACTGGACTCACACACTCACTGGACTCACACTCACTGGACTCACACTCACTGGACTCACACACTCACTCGACTCACACTCACTGGACTCACACACTCACTGGACTCACACTCACTGGACTCACACACTCACTGGACTCACACACTCACTGGACTCACACACTCACTCGACTCACACTCACTGGACTCACACACTCACTGGACTCACACTCACTGGACTCTCACACTCACTGGACTCACACACTCACTGGACTCACACTCACTGGACTCACACACTCACTGGACTCACACTCACTGGACTCACACACTCACTCGACTCACACTCACTGGACTCACACACTCACTGGACTCACACACTCACTGGACTCACACTCACACTGGACTCACACTCACTCGACTCACACTCACTCGACTCACACCGGACTCACACTGGATCAGGCTCTTACCATATCAGTAACGCTGGCGATCAGAAGCACAGACGCGCCCAGATCCTGAGCGACCACAGCTTTCTGACTGAAGTCACAGCCTCCGCGCATCACCACCACAGCCTTACCCTTCACAGAGCCCGGGGTCACATGACCCGCCGCACACAGCTGATTGGACGTCAGGTTCACCAGCGGATACCCCACCTACACACACAAGATGACATCAT
>NC_137115.1:58297403-58309903 GCF_949357685.1 Gobio gobio | reverse complement strand
TATGTGATGAGCAGCGTAGCGGATACAGAAAACGGTTTATTTACATCAGTGCGCGTTCCTCTTGACGTATTGTTCATTTTAAACGGTTGATGGGTAAAGGATTCTTAAAATGCATTCTAAAAATCTGAATAATTCGTAAGAAATAATTATTCACAGTATTTTGAAGTGTCCACGATGTTCATTATTGCGGTATATCGTATTACCGGCACATGTCTACATTATTTTCATTAAAATGACTATTGTTTTGCATTGTTTTGTTAATAAGTGCAGTTACTAATAATAGTACATGTGTGTTTATTGGAAATGTAACAGTGAAGCGCTGAGCTTTGAGTTGTTATGCAGAAAAAATGAACTTTTATTAACAACAGTAATGTGCAAAATTGTAATATTCCACTCTTATTAAATGTGCTATTGTTCTTCTATAGAATCAGACTGGACTAAAGGAGCACTCTTTACCTGTTTCTGTGTAATCCACTCACAATTTGAAGAACTTCCTTCTTTTGTCCTTATATTTTTAAGGAGTGGAAATGTCTAATAAGTCAAATCAGTGCTCCTATGCCGCCACCTACTGGTTATAGTGGGGTTTTTTGCCATAAAGTGGCCAGCACTTTACACTTTTAGTTTTGCAAATCATCACACAAATCTGATAATATTTAGAGCTTTGAAGTGCTGGAAAAAGTGTGAAAAGTGCTTGAATTTCACTCTCAAAAGGTACAAACCCTGAGTTAAATAATGTAAAAAAAAGAAAAAATTTCCTCCACAATACCATAAGGTGTTACTGCATTAAACCCATGGTGAGTGTTTATGATTTGTGGACTGAAATGATCGGCCGAAACTTTACTTTATAAAGTTTTACTATGAATATTTCTCTACAAACGCATGGACTCGCTTCAGAAGGCCTTTATTAACCGTGTGGAGCAGTTATATGACAGATAGATGCATTTTCATGGACTTCAAAAACAGAGCAACAGTCACTGCCGTTATAAAGCTCGGATTAGCCTGGACTTTTGTAATATAATCATCTGAGAGAAGAGTCACACACACCTAGGATGACTCGAGGGAGCGTAAAGTCTTTTTGAGCGTAAAAAATTGAGAGATTTAAACGTGGAATTGTGAGAAATGTGATCCGTTTAAAATGGACGAGTGTTTCCACCACAAAATAAAACATTTTAAAAGATACTTGCGACTTTATAATCACGCAATTCTGAGGAATTTTTTTATTTTTTATTCTGTGGCGGAAAAATTGTTCTCTATCATGTGTGCGAGATTTATTCAGACGGATGTGAAGGGAGGAATATTTCCTTTTCCTTGCCCAAATCTCTCCGATACACCAGTCTTCCCACACACACACACACAGTGGTGTAAACACAATATCCCAGTGCCACACGACTCTTCTCCCAGTGTGTGCTGGAAACGGCCCACAGCGTCCGCAGGGTGCTAGAGCACACGGCCTTTCACAATCAATTTAGAACCAAAATTACAGCTCAGAGAACACACAGTCACATGTTTATGACTTTTAGCAGTGGGTTATGACACTTCAGAGGGTTTCCTGTAGAATGACAGCAGTATTGTGTGTTTACAGACACTGTGTGTGTCCAAATCCAGCCGGTAATCTAGTGTAATCTAGTGTAAATACTGTGTGTAAAACATCGGTCACCTGACTATCCTTGAACACTCTCCGCTGTGCCGTTCCCATAACCGCCTTTGGATTTCATCTGCGACTGCACAGAGTCCACCTGAGGAGACACATCATCATCATCATCATCATCATCATCATCATCATCATCATCATCATCATCAGTGTCAGCTGACGTGATTGATCCTCATGTAAAGCTGCTTTGCATAGTAATATGATCTCAGGAGAGGCGTCCAAAACATGTCACAAACAGAGTTAAAGGCACAGTACGTAATTATTCGTCACACACACACACACTGATTTAAACATTCTGGGACACATTTGGGATAATGCACTAATATCTGATCTAGGAGATCTTACACACTGTGCCTTTAATGGTTTTGTTTTTAACAGGGTTGCATGAACACCAGATTCAGGACTTTTTAAAGCACCTTTTATTTTAAATCAAGCACAATAAATACGGCAATATATCAAACACCTGCTGTACCATTAATGCAGTAACGCTAAGGCATATACTGACAACTACAATACAAATTCTAATAAAGAAAAATTTCCACTTTTACAAAATCCAATGAGGATGCTCCAAGATGCTCTTATTCCTGCTTTTAACATTTATTTCACACTAGTTTTAGTTTTCTTTTTTATAAATCATTACTTAATTAAAACATCAAAATATAGAGATAATATTGTATACTTGAATTTTCCAATTAAATGAAAAGATATGGACAAGTTACTAGTAGGGCATTAAAAATACGCAAAATTATTTATTAAATCAACTGTACATGTACCTTATTAAAAATCAATTTGAAGGCTTTTAAGACCTGCACATATATTATATTTAACTATAATTGCTGCCGTAATAACGGCCCATTTCAAATGTTTACGTGCTTTTCTTCTTCAAAACAACTTTTGGCTAAAATGACAGAGCTTCCGATTCATGCTTTTGTATATATTTGTATATATATTTATATATATTATATATTATATAAATGTATATACATGCAAGTATTTCTTAAATATATACATGAATGTGTGTGTATTTATATATCAATAATAATTAACAGAGTACACACACATATATTATGTAAACACAAACTTTTATTTTGGATGCGATTAATCTTTTGACAGCCCTACTTTAAATACAAATAAAACAAAATGTGTGGTTTTTAATAGAAATCTCCGCATGTTAAAGATCCGCCTGAAGTGAACTCAATGGCTGGAAGATTGATTATGTTGAGTTCTACAAATATCTGGGTTGTCATTTGAAACTCATATAAATGTATTGCTTAGAAAGGTTAAATCTCGTATTCGTTTTCGTAATAAATCTTCTTTAACACACACTTCAAAACAACTTTTGGCTAAAATGACAGTGCTTCCAATTCTGGATTATGGTGCTGTAGTTTATAGGATGTAATTTATCACGCTTCGTTTAATACTCACCGTTGTTAATTGTATTCTTTAGTGAACCGGTCTTCATTCCCGCAGACAAATTCATTGCTTTCTATTTATTTATAAAGTCACTTTTTAATATTCGCAACATTAGTCGTAATCTGCGCTCTAGCAATTTCATTAATTTATGTCTACCTAAAGTCCGTAGCGCTTTTGGTCATTATTCTCTTCAGTTTTCCTACGATTGGAATCATTTGCAGCAGAATTTAAAGCGTAGTTCGTTTATTTCACTCATTCAGTTTGGTCAATAGCACAAGACCGCTGTACGTGTTTTTAGTTATTGTTTGTTTTATGTTGTGTTATTTGTTCTCTTTTGATTGACCTGCACCTGCTTTTTACGCCGCCTCTTGGCCAGGTCGTCATTGTAAACGAGAACTTGTTCTCAACTGACTTAGCTGGTTAAATAAATAAAAAATAATAATAAATGATGTGCGTGATCAGATTGTCCAGGTTAGAAGCGTATGCAGACGCTCAGTGTGTAGAAGACACTCACCGCTGGCAGACCCATGTCTCCTGAGCCCACATGTGTCATATGGACGAAGTTTGTGGGTTCTCCGATCATGGAGCGATCTATCCTCCGCCTCCGCTTCTGCAATTCACACACAACACAGAACAATGAGCCGAACAATGAGCCGAACAATGAGCCGAACACACAGGAAGACACACTGAGCGCGAGAGCCCTGGACTCTCAGCAGCAGAAGTGTGTGTGAAGTGTGTGTGAAGTGTGTGTTTAGCATGTGTTTAGCGTGTGTGAAGTGTGTGTTTAGCGTGTGTGAAGTGTGTGTGAAGTGTGTGTTTAGCATGTGTTTAGCGTGTGTGAAGTGTGTTTAGCGTGTGTTTAGTGTGTGTGAAGTGTGTGTGAAGTGTGTGTTTAGTGTGTGTTTAGTGTGTGTGAAGTGTGTGTTTAGTGTGTGTTTAGTGTGTGTTTAGTGTGTGTGAAGTGTGTGTTTAGTGTGTGTTTAGCATGTGTTTAGCGTGTGTGAAGTGTGTTTAGTGTGTGTTTAGTGTGTGTGAAGTGTGTGTTTAGTGTGTGTTTAGCGTGTGTTTAGTGTGTGTGAAGTGTGTGTTTAGTGTGTGTTTAGTGTGTGTTTAGTGTGTGTTTAGTGTGTGTGTGAAGTGTGTGTTTAGTGTGTGTTTAGTGTGTGTGAAGTGTGTGTTTAGTGTGTGTGAAGTGTGTGTTTAGTGTTTAGCGTGTGTTTAGCGTGTGTTTAGCGTGTGTTTAGCGTGTGTTTAGCGTGTGTTTAGTGTGTGTTTAGCGTGTTTAGTGTGTGTTTAGCGTGTGTTTAGTGTGTGTGAAGTGTGTGTTTAGTGTGTGTTTAGCGTGTGTTTAGCGTTTAGTGTGTGTTTAGCGTGTGTTTAGCGTGTGTTTAGCGTGTGTTTAGTGTGTGTTTAGCGTGTGTTTAGTGTGTGAAGTGTGTGTTTAGCGTGTGTTTAGTGTTTAGTGTGTGTTTAGCGTGTGTTTAGCGTGTGTTTAGTGTTTAGTGTGTGTTTAGCGTGTGTTTAGCGTGTGTTTAGTGTGTGTTTAGCGTGTGTTTAGTGTGTGTTTAGTGTTTAGTGTGTGTTTAGTGTGTGTTTAGTGTGTGTTTAGTGTGTGTTTAGTGTGTTTAGCGTGTGTTTAGTGTGTGTTTAGCGTGTGTTTAGTGTTTAGCGTGTGTTTAGCGTGTGTTTAGCGTGTGTTTAGCGTGTGTTTAGTGTGTGTTTAGCGTGTGTTTAGCGTGTGTTTAGTGTGTGTTTAGCGTGTGTTTAGCGTGTGTTTAACGTGTGTTTAGTGTGTGTTTAACGTGTGTTTAACGTGTGTTTAGTGTGTGTTTAACGTGTGTTTAAAGTGTGTTTAGCGTGTGTTTAACGTGTGTTTAGCGTGTGTTTAGCGTGTGTTTAGTGTGTTTAACGTGTGTTTAGCGTGTGTTTAGCGTGTGTTTAGCGTGTGTTTAGTGTGTGTTTAGCGTGTGTTTAGCATGTGTTTAGTGTTTAGTGTGTGTTTAGCACGTGTTTAGTGTGTGTTTAGTGTGTGTTTAGCGTGTGTTTAGTGTTTAGCGTGTGTTTAGTGTGTGTTTAGTGTGTGTTTAGTGTGTGTTTAGTGTTTAGTGTGTGTTTAGCATGTGTTTAGTGTGTGTTTAGTGTGTTTAGCGTGTGTTTAGTGTGTGTTTAGCGTGTGTTTAGTGTTTAGCGTGTGTTTAGCGTGTGTTTAGCGTGTGTTTAGCGTGTGTTTAGTGTGTGTTTAGTGTGTGTTTAGCGTGTGTTTAGTGTTTAGCGTGTGTTTAGTGTGTGTTTAGCGTGTGTTTAGTGTGTGTTTAGCATGTGTTTAGTGTGTGTTTAGTGTGTTTAGCGTGTGTTTAGTGTGTGTTTAGCGTGTGTTTAGTGTTTAGCGTGTGTTTAGCGTGTGTTTAGCGTGTGTTTAGCGTGTGTTTAGTGTGTGTTTAGCGTGTGTTTAGCGTGTGTTTAACGTGTGTTTAGTGTGTGTTTAACGTGTGTTTAACGTGTGTTTAGTGTGTGTTTAACGTGTGTTTAACGTGTGTTTAGTGTGTGTTTAACGTGTGTTTAGCGTGTGTTTAGTGTGTTTAACGTGTGTTTAGCGTGTGTTTAGCGTGTGTTTAGCGTGTGTTTAGTGTGTGTTTAGCGTGTGTTTAGCATGTGTTTAGTGTTTAGTGTGTGTTTAGCACGTGTTTAGTGTGTGTTTAGTGTGTGTTTAGCGTGTGTTTAGTGTTAAGCGTGTGTTTAGCGTGTGTTTAGTGTGTGTTTAGCGTGTGTTTAGTGTGTGTTAAGTGTGTGTTTAGTGTTTAGTGTGTGTTTAGCGTGTGTGTTTAGCGTGTGTGTTTAGTGTGTGTGTTTAGCGTGTGTGTTTAGCGTGTGTGTTTAGCGTGTGTGTTTAGCGTGTGTGTTTAGCGTGTGTGTTTAGTGTGTTTAGCGTGTGTGTTTAGCGTGTGTGTTTAGCGTGTGTGTTTAGCGTGTGTGTTTAGCGTGTGTGTTTAGCGTGTGTGTTTAATGTGTTTAGCGTGTGTTTAGCGTGTGTGTTTAGCGTGTGTGTTTAGCGTGTGTGTTTAGCGTGTGTGTTTAGTGTGTGTTTAGCGTGTGTGTTTAGCGTGTTTGTTTAGCGTGTGTGTTTAGTGTGTGTGTTTAGCGTGTGTGTTTAGCGTGTTTAGCGTGTGTTTAGTGTGCGTGTTTAGTGTGTGTGTTTAGTGTGTGTGTTTAGTGTGTGTGTTTAGCGTGTGTGTTTAGCGTGTGTGTTTAGCGTGTGTGTTTAGTGTGTGTTTAGCGTGTGTTTAGCTATGTGTGTTTAGCTATGTGTGTTTAGCTATGTGTGTTTAGCGTGTGTTTAGCGTGTGTGTTTAGCGTGTTTAGCGTGTGTTTAGCGTGTGTGTTTAGCGTGTGTGTTTAGTGTGTGTTTAGCTATGTGTGTTTAGTGTGTGTTTAGCGTGTGTGTTTAGCGTGTGTGTTTAGTGTGTGTTTAGCTATGTGTGTTTAGTGTGTGTTTAGCGTGTGTGTTTAGCGTGTGTGTTTAGCGTGTGTGTTTAGCGTGTGTGTTTAGTGTGTTTAGCGTGTGTTTAGCGTGTGTGTTTAGCGTGTGTGTTTAGCGTGTTTAGCGTGTGTTTAGTGTGCGTGTTTAGTGTGTGTGTTTAGTGTGTGTGTTTAGTGTGTGTGTTTAGCGTGTGTGTTTAGCGTGTGTGTTTAGCGTGTGTGTTTAGCGTGTGTGTTTAGTGTGTGTTTAGCTATGTGTGTTTAGCTATGTGTGTTTAGCTATGTGTGTTTAGCTATGTGTGTTTAGCGTGTGTTTAGCGTGTGTGTTTAGTGTGTTTAGCGTGTGTTTAGCGTGTGTGTTTAGCGTGTGTGTTTAGTGTGTGTTTAGCTATGTGTGTTTAGTGTGTGTTTAGCGTGTGTGTTTAGCGTGTGTGTTTAGTGTGTGTTTAGCTATGTGTGTTTAGTGTGTGTTTAGCGTGTGTGTTTAGCGTGTGTGTTTAGCGTGTGTGTTTAGCGTGTGTGTTTAGTGTGTTTAGCGTGTGTGTTTAGCGTGTGTGTTTAGCGTGTGTGTTTAGCGTGTGTGTTTAGCGTGTGTGTTTAGCGTGTGTGTTTAGTGTGTTTAGCGTGTGTTTAGCGTGTGTTTAGCGTGTGTGTTTAGCGTGTGTGTTTAGCGTGTGTGTTTAGCGTGTGTGTTTAGTGTGTGTGTTTAGCGTGTGTGTTTAGCGTGTGTGTTTAGCGTGTGTGTTTAGCGTGTGTGTTTAGCGTGTGTGTTTAGCGTGTGTGTGTTTAGCGTGTGTGTTTAGCGTGTGTGTTTAGCGTGTGTGTTTAGCGTGTGTGTTTAGTGTGTTTAGCGTGTGTTTAGCGTGTGTTTAGCGTGTGTGTTTAGTGTGTGTGTTTAGCGTGTGTGTTTAGCGTGTGTGTTTAGCGTGTGTGTTTAGCGTGTGTGTTTAGCGTGTGTGTTTAGCGTGTGTGTTTAGCGTGTGTGTTTAGCGTGTGTGTTTAGTGTGTTTAGCGTGTGTGTTTAGTGTGTGTTTAGCGTGTGTGTTTAGCGTGTGTGTTTAGCGTGTGTGTTTAGCGTGTGTGTTTAGCGTGTGTGTTTAGCGTGTGTGTTTAGCGTGTGTGTGTTTAGCGTGTGTGTGTTTAGCGTGTGTGTGTTTAGCGTGTGTGTGTTTAGCGTGTGTGTTTAGCGTGTGTGTTTAGCGTGTGTGTTTAGCTTGTGTGTGTTTAGCGTGTGTGTTTAGCGTGTGTGTTTAGTGTGTGTGTTTAGCGTGTGTGTTTAGCGTGTGTGTTTAGCGTGTGTGTTTAGCGTGTGTGTTTAGTGTGTGTTTAGCGTGTGTGTTTAGTGTGTGTGTTTAGCGTGTGTGTTTAGCGTGTGTGTGTTTAGCGTGTGTGTTTAGCGTGTGTGTTTAGCGTGTGTGTTTAGCGTGTGTGTTTAGCGTGTGTGTTTAGTGTGTGTGTGTTTAGCGTGTGTGTTTAGCGTGTGTGTTTAGCGTGTGTGTTTAGCGTGTGTGTTTAGTGTGTGTGTGTTTAGCGTGTGTGTTTAGCGTGTGTGTTTAGCGTGTGTGTTTAGCGTGTGTGTTTAGCGTGTGTGTTTAGCGTGTGTGTGTGTAGCGTGTGTGTTTAGCGTGTGTGTTTAGTGTGTGTGTTTAGCGTGTGTGTTTAGCGTGTGTGTGTGTAGCGTGTGTGTTTAGCGTGTGTGTTTAGTGTGTGTGTTTAGCGTGTGTGTTTAGCGTGTGTGTTTAGCGTGTGTGTTTAGCGTGTGTGTTTAGCGTGTGTGTAGCGTGTGTGAGACTCACGGGTTGCGGCTGTTCAGCGACGCAGCAGCTGAAACACACCCAGAACTCGGTCATGCTCCTGCTTCTGCACAGACTTCCTCCCTCTGACTTTCTTTTCTCTCTTCCTGTGTCTTACACTATTGTGCTCTCGCTCGACGGCCACAAGCGCCGGAAACTGACTTCAGCGTCTCAGAGAGGACATGTGACGCACCGCTGACGGGGGCCTGGATCCTCCTGAAAGAGCAGGACATCAGCATCACACACACACACACACACACACACACACACACACACACACACACACACACACACACACACACACACACACACACACACACACACTGTCTCAGGAACCAGTGCTAAAGCTCTGCTAAAACATTTAAGAGAAACATGTACACTGACTGTTTCTGAAACAGTCTCTTCTGCTCACCAAGGCTATATTTATTTGATTAAAATACAGTAAAAAATCACAAAATATTATCCAAATTTAAAACAGCTGTTTTCTATATGAATATATTTAAAATATTATTTATTTATGGGATCAAAGCTGAGTTTTTTAAATTAAAAATACAGTAAAAATCACAAAATATTATCCAAATTTAAAACAGCTGTTTGCTATGTGAATATATTTAAAATATTATTTATTTATGGGATCAAAGCTGAGTTTTTTTTAATTAAAAATACAGTAAAAATCACAAAACATTATCCAAATTTAAAACAGCTGTTTTCTATATGAATATATTTAAAATATTATTTATTTATGGGATCAAAGCTGAGTTTTTTCAATTAAAAATACAGTAAAAATCACAAAATATTATCCAAATTTAAAACAGCTGTTTGCTATGTGAATATATTGAAAATATTATTTATTTATGAGATCAAAACTGAATTTATTTGATTAAAAATACAGTAAAAATCACAAAATATTATCCAAATTTAAAACAGCTGTTTTCTATATGAATATATTTAAAATATTATTTATTTATGAGATCAAAACTGAATTTATTTGATTAAAAGTACCGTAAAAATCACAAAATATTATCCAAATTTAAAACAGCTGTTTTATATGTGAATATATTAAAGAATATTATTTATTTATGAGATCAAAACTGAATTTATTTGATTAAAAATACAGTAAAAATCACAAAATATTATCCAAATTTAAAACAGCTGTTTTCTATATGAATATATTTAAAATATTATTTATTTATGAGATCAAAACTGAATTTATTTTATTAAAAGTACCGTAAAAATCACAAAATATTATCCAAATTTAAAACAGCTGTTTTCTATGTGAACATATTAAAAATGATGATTTATTCCTGTGATCAAAGCTGAATTTATCTTCATTACTCCAGGGTCACATGACCCTTCACAGATCATTCTCATATGAGGATCTGATGATCAACACATTTATGATTATTATCAGTGTTGAAAACTGCAGGTGATAATCGACTGTATTATTATCAGATCAAATCTCCCGCGACAGAATCTTCTTTGATGGAAGAGCATAAGTGCAGCGGTTTAGAGCTGGTACACATGGTCAAAAGCAGTTAAATATTAAATAAATCATTTCTTCTCCTCTAATATGAGCAGAAACAGACGCGCAGCAGGAAACCTCAGACACAAACTAGCATGCTAATCACACAAGATCTCGCACACCGCCGTTTGTAAGGAACAGGATTATGTTGAGTTGAAAAGACGAGCTTTAATAACATAAGTCGGGCATGTAATAACTAATTTTTCTCAGAAAAGTTTAAATAAAAAGGGAAGATGAGATGTCTTACCTCGAGCACTTCCTGAAAGTGTCTGTCAGAGAACTGACGGTGACTCCGCCCTCTTCCGCCGCGCTCCGCCCCAATGAATCATGGGACGTGTAGTTTTGTGCATTGGTAGCGCCTCAAATATTGTTTAACGTCATGTTCACTTCAATGAACGAAAACAAGACAATCCACCAGGATTAACATGAACACGAGAGGAAAATCCCTGAGGAAAAAGCTCGTGTTCTCCGCCAGGGGGCGCCGCGAACTCCTTCCGATTCACGAACTATAAAAAATTAACTTATTTACAGGATATATAAAACATGCGTTGTTTGTTTTAAGAAGAAAAAAGTAACTAAGATACCAAAAGAATGTATAAAGCATAATTTTGAGGCGCGTGCCAGTTGTATATTTTAAGTGTTTCTTTTGTGAAGATTTATGTGGAATGTGAATCCAAACCGAATCCATGTTAGGAATAAAACTACATTTAACTATGAATAATTAAAAAAAAGGGCTATATTTTATTGTGTGAGTTTTGTTTATGAAATAAACAACAGTTTAACACTTATCCATTTCATTTGTCACAGTAATTATTCATCTTTGCTTACGTGAGTTAATAAAAACACAACTGTTCGTTTTTAGCCGAACCCTAACCATTAACTAATGTTAACAGATGCAACTTTTCATTAAAAAAAAAAATAGGCTAATGTATAAAAAATTCCATTCTCAGATGGAAAAGGAAAAATCAGGAAACACAAAAATATCGTTTGACTGCGCACTTGTGCCGCCCACGCTGGGCGGGGCGTCCGCGGGACAAAGATCCGGCTCTCCGATTGGCTGGGCGTGGTTTCCGCTGGCCTGCAGCGTTTATATAGCCAATCAGCGCTCAGCAGTCAGTAGTCTCTGAGCCGTCTCGAGCACACGAGTTTCTCTTTGGTGGAAGATCGCGAGGAAGCGCCATCGTCCAGCTTTCATTCAGCGTCATGGAGGACTCAAGTAGTTGACATTTCCTGTAACCTTCTCTTTTAACGCTTTCCTTCGTACGGTCATCGGTCCGTAATCGGTGTAATCAACGACTTTCCCCGCATCGACGCGCGTCTGTCTCGGTTTGAGGATGAAGCTCATCATCGGCATCGGAGGGTGAGTGGAGCGCGTGCTCGGGGCGGCCGCGTGCTGTGCGCGTGCCACTCGGTTCTATTTGTCAAAGAAATAACCATGGCAACCGCCGATCCCGCCAGAGTTACCTCAGCCGTGATTTTGTTCAAAATAGACGTTGCAAAGGTCCTGAAGCGTGATTTATTCATAATTTCGTGTGTAGTGTAGACGAATAAATCCAGTGTCGTTAATTAATCACGCTTCAGGATCTTTGCAACGTCTTTTTTTAAGATAATCGCGGCTGAGGTAACTCTGGCGGGAACTACGGTTGCTATGGTGATTTGTAACGTCTTTTTCATCAGTCACTGTCAAAGAAAAGAGTCACCGGTAAACTGGCAGACGCTACAATTACTTAAGTAATCCAAAGTAACTGTTACTTTATTCCACTCAACGTGTGATTGATTTATTTGTTGTTTTCTTTCTGTAATTTATGGATATTTTAACATGGACTTCAGTTGAAAATTAGCCAGTTACTGTAAAATAATAAGCTTTCTTTTATATAGCGCCTTTGTAAGCTTCTCAAGGCACTTTACACCATAAAACAGACCGATAACAATACAAAGCGTACTAAAAAACAACATAAAAGAATAGTTTGGATTACAAAATAGTTAAAATCCTCAAGAAAAAGTTAACCAAAATGACTGGCACATTCATATATCATTCATTGGCATGTAAATAATAAAACCATACACGAATTAATAACCCTTTAGGATCTTTGTAATGTCTTTTTGAGCACAATCGCGGGAACTGCGGTTGCTATGGTGATTTGTAACAGCTTTTTCATCAGTCATGGTCCAAAAAAGGGTAACTGATAAACTGTCAGGATTACTTTAGTAATCAAAAGTATGTTACTTTATTCTATTGTGTATTCTATTCTATTTTTATCTGTCTTTTTTATGGTTTTAACATCTGTCTGAAGTGCTACAGTTGAAAATTTGCCACTTGTGTAATAGTGTAGTAATAAATAAACTTAATTTTATAAATAGCGCCTTTTATAGCAGCTTCTCAAGGCACTTTACACAATAAAACCGACAGAAAGATCTGACTTGGTTACAAAAGGCTAACCTTAAAAAATGAGTAACGTAAATAATATTAAGGCGTGGCACACACTCCAGTTTGGTGCTGAATGACTGGCACATTAATATATCATTGATTGACATGTAAATAATAACACCATACATGTTCATAACAATAACATGTGCGTGTGTTTCCGCCCCACAGAGTCACGAACGGCGGTAAAACGACCCTGACGGACAGACTGATCAAGAG
>NC_137115.1:58282403-58284903 GCF_949357685.1 Gobio gobio | reverse complement strand
AGGATGTAACAGCTTTAGACACTGATTTGGATGCGAATAGCTTAGTGAACTCTGTACATTCTTCGGTTCCGGCTGCAGGGCCCTCGCAGCAGGGAAACTGGGTAACAGTGAGGCAGCATAGTCGCAGACCAAAGAACCGCTTTTCCGTTCCGGTTAGAACATCAAACAGGTTCTCCCCTCTCAGTGAAGCACCCACTGAGTATCCTGTTGAAAGTGCCCTAGTCATTGGCGATTCTATTACACGGAACGTGAAGATAGAGACACCAGCCACCATAGTCACTTGTTTACCGGGAGCCAGAGCACCTGACATCAAAGCAAATTTAAAAGTGCTGGCTAAAGCTAATCGTAAATTCTCTAAGATTATTATTCACGTCGGCACTAATGATGTTCGACTTCGCCAGTCGGAGATCACCAAAATTAACATTAAAGAGGTGTGTGAACTCGCTAGTACGATGTCTGAGGCTGTTTTTTGTTCTGGACCGCTCCCGGTAAAAAGGAGTGATGAGATAGTTAGCAGACTATCATCACTCAATGGCTGGTTGTCTAAGTGGTGTCTGCAAAATAACATAGGGTTCATAGACAATTGGAAAAGTTTTTGGGGCAGACCTGACCTGTTGAAGAAGGATGGCATCCATCCCTCTTGGGGTGGTGCCGCTCTTCTCTCTAGTAATCTGGCACATAGTCTTAGAGCTAAACCTTGACTCACTAGGGCCCAGGTCAGGAAGCAGACAAACTGGCTAAACCGACCGTCTGCTAGCTGTCTCACGTTACCGGAGTCAGATAAATCCCAGCACATAGAGACTCTTTCACCTAGATATTATCATATAGAGACTGTGTCTGTTCCCCGAATTAGTAAATACAAAAAAACATCAAAACCATTCAACAGTAAAAATTTAATTGACGTCCAACAAATAAACAAAATATATAATACAGATGAACAATTGATAAAGCTTGGGTTGCTGAATATTAGATCCCTTTCCCCAAAAGCGCTTATTGTTAATGATATTATTACAGATAATAATCTAGATGTGCTCTGTTTGACAGAAACCTGGCTAAAACCTGACGACTACATTACCTTAAATGAGTCCACCCCCCAAGATTATTGTTATAAACATGAGCCGCGTCTGAAAGGTAAAGGGGGAGGGGTTGCTGTAATTTATAATAATATCTTCAGTATTACTCAGAAGTCTAGTTTCAAATATAATTCCTTCGAAGTTTTGGTGCTTTATGTAACGCTATGTAGTGTACATGATAAAACCCGTTCAACATTTGTGTTAGCTACTGTATACAGGCCACCTGGGCATAATACAGACTTTATCAAAGAATTTGCTGATTTTCTATCAGAGTTAGTACTGGCCGTAGATAAAGCACTAATTGTTGGTGATTTTAATATCCATGTTGACAACGGAAAAGACGTATTGGGATTAGCATTTAAAGACACACTAAACTCTATTGGAGTTAGGCAACACGTGTCAGGAGCCACTCATCGCCATAATCATACTTTAGACCTAATATTGTCACATGGAATAAATGTTGATAACGTTGAAATTCTGCAGCAGAGCGATGACATCTCAGATCATTACTTAGTATCATGTATACTTAATTTAGCTAAGGTTGCAAAGCCGCCCCCTCGCTTTAAAAATGGCAGGACAATCACTGCCGCTACTAAAGATTGCTTTTTAAATAATCTCCCTCATCAGTATCATCTGCTCAGCATCCCAGATAGTATAGAAGAACTCGATGTTGCAACAGAAACTATTGACTCTCTCTTTTGCAGTACTTTAGACACAGTTGCTCCTCTGCGCTTAAAGAAGATTAAAGAAAATAGTCCAACGCCGTGGTACAACGAGCACACCCGGGCCCTTAAAACAGCAGCCAGAAAAATGGAGCGCAGCTGGAAGAAAACAAAATTAGAGGTATTTCGTAATTCGTGGAAAGAGCACATGATCACATACAGAAAGGCTGTAAAAACTGCTAGATCTGCTTATTTCTCAACTCTCTTGGAAGAAAACAAACACAACCCAAGGTATTTATTCGATACAGTGGCTAAATTAACCAAAAATAAAGCTTCAACTTCTGATGATTGTAAACAGCACAGCAGTAATGACTTTATGAACTTCTTCACATGTAAGATTGATAATATTAGGAAAAAAATTTTAACCATGCAGCCGTCTAATACAGCATCACATCAGACAGAGCATTGTAGTGTCACTGAGGAAAAATTACACTCATTCACTGCTATAGGAGAAGAAGAATTGGCTAAACTCGTTAAATCATCAAAATCGACAACATGTATGCTCGACCCTATACCAACTAGGCTATTAAAAGAGATGCTACCAGAGGTCATAGATCCTCTTCTTAATATCATTAATTCATCTTTGTCATTAGGATATGTACCGAAAACTTTTAAGTTGGCAATTATTAAACCACTTATTAAAAAACCGCAACTTGATCCTACAGATTTAGTCAATTATAGGCCAATCTCAAATCTACCCTTTCT
>NC_137115.1:58249903-58264903 GCF_949357685.1 Gobio gobio | reverse complement strand
GCATGACCATTGGACAGTGAAATGCTCGTTGGGTCAGCAGGATCTGACAAAAACAGGTGGTGAAGAAAAGACACCTGTTAACTGCAAAAGAATGAAGAATTAAGGTGAAGAATTAAGGATGAAACCATCAGGAACCCTTTAGTCTCCAGCGCCACCATTTTCCAGAGCTGAACCGACCTGGAGTCTCCAGAAGTGCAGGTGTCAGGATCTCAGAGACTTCAGTTAGGTAAAGAATCCTACAAAATGACCCCACTAGATAAGAATCACAAGCTGAAGTGTTGTAAAATACATGAAGAAGGTTTTGTTATAGGCTTTATGGACAGGTTGAGAGTGACTCTTGAAGGACCAGCACCACATCCTCTAGTACCACTGTTTGAAGAATTCATCTTCCAGAATCTGGCAGTACGTTTTGGGAGTTCATTTTAGTCCATCTCTGCAAAACGGACTTCAGGATGTGGTGCTGGTCCTTCAAGAGTCACTCTCAACCTATAAAGCCTATAAAAAACCAGACCAAAGGACCAGCACCACATCCTGAAGTCCGTTTTGCAGAGATGGACTAAAATGAACTCCCAAAACGTACTGCCAGATTCTGGAAGATGAATTCTTCAAACAGTGGTACTAGAGGATGTGGTGCTGGTCCTTCAAGAGTCACTCTCAACCTGTCCATAAAGCCTATAACAAAACCTTCTTCATGTATTTTACAACACTTCAGCTTGTGATTCTTATCTAGTGGGGGTCATTTTTTAGGATTCTTTACCTAACTGAAGTCTCTGAGATCCTGACACCTGCACTTCTGGAGACTCCAGGTCGGTTCAGCTCTGGAAAATGGTGGCGCTGGAGACTAAAGGGTTCCTGATGGTTTCACCCTTAATTCTTCACCTTAATTCTTCATTCTTTTGCAGTTAACAGGTGTCTTTTCTTCACCACCTGTTTTTGTCAGATCCTGCTGACCCAACGAGCATTTCACTGTCCAATGGTCACGCCTTAACTGCAATGTCTAGTATTGCATTAGTATTGCATCCTTCTCATGGGCATTTAATACTTTTGGACTTTTCAGTCTGAGTTAAATCTCTTTTTTGGCTCAATTTATCTGTAAAAGAAAACATGCCTAATAATTCTGCACACCTGAATATAAGGTGATTTTCATTTCCAGCCTTCATGAACAATTATATATCACTTATACATTATTAAATACTAAATCAATAGTAGTTATTAGGATTACTGTGGTTTGGAATTGGTCAAATGTGCCTGGAAAAAAAATATGATCAGAAAATCAACGTGCCTAATAATTCTGCACTCCCTGTATTTCCTGTAATTCCGACTTTCTCGCCAAGTTTATTTCCTGTAATTCCGACTTTCTCGCCAAGTTTATTTCCTGTAATTCCGACTTTCTCGCCGAGTTTATTTCCTGTAATTCCGACTTTCTCGCCAAGTTTATTTCCTGTAATTCTGACTTTCTCGCCAAGTTTATTTCCTGTAATTCCGACTTTCTCGCCAAGTTTATTTCCTGTAATTCCGACTTTCTCGCCAAGTTTATTTCCTGTAATTCCGACTTTCTCGCCGAGTTTATTTCCTGTAATTCCGACTTTCTCGCCAAGTTTATTTCCTGTAATTCTGACTTTCTCGCCAAGTTTATTTCCTGTAATTCCGACTTTCTCGCCAAGTTTATTTCCTGTAATTCCGACTTTCTCGCCAAGTTTATTTCCTGTAATTCCGACTTTCTCGCCGAGTTTATTTCCTGTAATTCCGACTTTCTCGCCAAGTTTATTTCCTGTAATTCTGACTTTCTCGCCAAGTTTATTTCCTGTAATTCCGACTTTCTCGCCGAGTTTATTTCCTGTAATTCCGACTTTCTCGCCAAGTTTATTTCCTGTAATTCCGACTCTCTCGCCGAGTTTATTTCCAGTAATTCTGACTTTCTAAGCTTCTATAGGAATATGGAGAGCAGAAAGGCTCAAACCTTCAGTCTGGTCGTCTTGTCGTGCAGAACGATCATGTCTTTGCGAATGTTCACCAGTTTGCTGTGGTAAACTTTGGCCTCTGTGAACTGAAGCACATCATTGGTCAGTCTGGCGATGGCGGGCGTTTGCACGAGGAAACCGCGACTGAAACTCACCAGAGCGTTCAGATCCATCATGGCGTTGCACTCGCGGAACTTGGAGACTTCCTGCTCCAGCGTGTCCAGCAGCACGGCCTGATTCTGCCTAGAAGAGCGGGAAGATAAAGGACAATCACAGAAGAGCCGCATCTGCAATACAAACACTGGAGCTCATTTGTGTCAGTGATGACTTCCTGTGCATCTGTCAGTCAAGCGGAGCATTGCATTGTGGGATACAGTGATCATACGTCAGCTCCTGCAGGGTTAGCTTGGACGCGCTGAGCTCCGGCAGATAGTGAGACATGAACCCGTCTGTCAGCCGCTGGACCGTCTGCTCGTCCACACACACCACGTCCTCCATCACGACACACACTGCACACACACACACACACACACACACACATTGACTTTATATTTTAAACACTTTACAGACTTCAGTCAGTATATGTTGGGTTTATTAGACTGACAAGTAAATTAATGCAACTCATTGAATGTTCCCATGAAGGAGTGTGTGTGTGTGTGTGTGTGTGTGTGTGTGTGTGTGTGTGTGTACCTGCGTCCTGCTCGCCTTCCTCCTGCGGGATGTCCATCATCACTCACCAGCAGCCTCTGTAACACACACACACACACACACACACACACACACACACACACACACAGTCACAGAGAGAGAGAGACACACACACACACACACACACACACACACACACACACACACACACAGTCACAGAGAGACACACACACACACACACACACACACACACAGTCACAGAGAGACACACACACACACACACACACACACACACACACACACAGTCACAGAGAGACACACACACACACACACACACACACACACACACACACACACACACACACACACACACACACACACACACACACACACACACAGATACACACGCACAGTTAGATTCCTCATTAGCACAGTGTGTGTGTGTGTGTGTGTGTGTGTGTGTGTGTGTGTGTGTGTGTGTGTGTGTGTGTGTGTGTGTGTGTGTGTGTGTGTGTGTGTGTGTGTGTGTGTGTGTGTGTGTGTGTGTGTGTGTGTGTGTGTGTCGTCACTGATCATGTCTGAACACGAACCCTCTCGAGCGCATCTTTGCTGTTGTGTTTCCGTCGGATGAATCTGCAGCTTCTTCTTCTTCTTCTTCTTCTTCTTTTGTTTTTAATGGCGGTCAGCAAGCCTGAATGTGATAGTGAGAGAGTTTCCCGGAGCAGCGCACAAACATCATGTGACCGCCGCTCATGTGACCGCGGAGACTGCGAACACGAGACGCGCTGCCACTCTCAGAGCACTTCCGCCTTTCGTCACGTGCCGCTGAGCAACGCCTCCGATTGGTGGAACGACTGTCACAGAGTCAAATGCCCTTTATTCAGATACACAATATACAGGATTTAAAGCAACTGTACAGCGATGACAGGGAAACGATACATTTCGGCATTTCAGTGTTGATTGAGTTCCGTTGTAAAGATCATCAAATATTAAATTAGTTAATTTTATCTATTAAGCAGTTCTGCAAAAAAAAATTATGTCATCAGTTCAGTTCACAAACAAAATAGTATAATATAATATAATTATATGTTCATTTTGTACATGAATGTGAAGTTATTTCTGTGCCATAGTTATTATATTGATTAATAATAGATAGTTTGCTAATTTGTGTGCTTTGTGCATTTCTGAAATGCATAACATGTACAAATCAATTTAAATTGTAATGTAGATGCATTTTCTGTGAAGCTGCTTTGAAACGATATGTATCGTGAAAAGCGCTATACAAATAAATTTGATTTGAATTGAATTGAAGTGCGCATGTGCACGCGCTGCAGTGGTACTGGAACGCGCGCAGAGTGGACGCGCTAACATTAAACACACTCCTCGCTCTGTTTCTCTCTCTCTCTCTCTCTCTCTATCTATCACACACACATACATACACACACACACACACACCGAGACTCTGAGATTTTCCTGAACTCACACCACAATGGACGGAACCAGCGAACGGCAGAGTTTGGGAAGGTTTGTGCTCTTTAATCATGTGTTCGGTGTGTGTCCTGATTCACATGAACGCGCCTTGAGTTGATCGGAACGCGATGAAACTGATGAATGCGAAACTCTCTGTGCTTTACATTCGACTTCGTGTCAAAACTGGCGGATTTTGCTGGAGTGAATCTGAAGTGACTCCGGATTGAACTGAATGGAGCTCAGTAGTGACGTGTATAGTGATAATAGTGACAATAGTGACACTAATAGTGACAATAGTTACAATAGTAACACTATTAGTGACAATAGTTACACTAATAGTGATAATAGTGACACTAATAGTGATAATAGTGACACTAATAGTGACAACAGTGACACTAATAGTGACAATAGTTACAACAGTAACACTATTAGTGACAATAGTTACACTAATAGTGATAATAGTGACACTAATAGTGATAATAGTGACACTAATAGTGACAACAGTGACACTAATAGTGACAATAGTTACAACAGTAACACTATTAGTGACAATAGTGACACTAATAGTGATAATAGTGACACTAATAGTGACAATAGTTACCATAGTAACACTATTAGTGACAATAGTTACACTAATAGTGATAATAGTGACACTAATAGTGATAATAGTGACATCAATAGTGACACCAACAGTGACACTAATAGTGACAATAGTTACACTAATATTGATAATAGTTACACTAATAGTGATAATAGTTACACTAATAGTGACAATAGTGACACTAATAGTGATAATAGTGAAAACAGTGACAATATTGACAATAGTGACACTATTAGTGACAATAGTTAAACTAATAGTGATAATAGTGACTCTAATAGTGATAATAGTAACACCAATAGTGACACTAATAGTTACAATAATAGTGACAACAGTGACACTAATAGTAACAATATTGACAATAGTGACAATAGTGACACTATTAGTGTCACTATTGTCACTATTAGTGTCACTGTTGTCACTATTATCTCTTTGACATAACAAGACTTTCACTTCCCATCATGCTTTGCAAAGGGGCTGAATTCGGAGAGTAATTGTTTAAATAAAGTGCTAGTTGATGCATTTTAACAAGATGAGAAAATGGAGAGACTTTTTAATGCTTAATGTTTTATGTTGGTATTTAAAAGTTTTTGTTATGTTAGTGTTTTTGGAGTGTTTTATTAATTAAAAAAAAAACTACTTTGGGCATGCCATGGATGTAACTAAACCATATTCTGGCAAGCCAGTAAGACCTTGTAAAAGGTTTTGTAAATGTTGTACAAATAGTATTTCACTAAATAAAAATAATCAATTAAACTGGATTACTTGTTTTGGTTTGTTTTTTATATTCATTTTAGAATAATTAAATTGGACAAAATTAAGAATGTTAAAGGGTTTGTTCAGCCAAAAATGTAAATTGTGTGATTAATGACTGAGCCTCATGTGGTTGGACACCCGTCAGACCTCCGTTCATCTTCAGACACAAATGAAGATATTTTAGTGTAAATCTGATGCTCTGAAAGGCCTCCATTGGCTCAACTTTACACTCTCAAGACCCTTAAAAGACACTAAAGACTAAAGTTACAAAGTCCATCTCACTACAGCGGCTCTACAATAACTTTATGAAGACGAGAATAGTTTCTGTGCGCAAAAAAACCCTAAATAACGACTTATATAGAGATGACGATTTCAAAACACTGCATCATGAAGCTTCGAAGCGTTATGAAACAGTGAGTCGACTCAGCGGTTCAGAGCGTAATGAATCAGTGAGTCGATTCAGCGGTTCAGAGCGTTATGAATCAGTGAGTCGATTCAGCGGTTTGGAGCGTTATGAGTCAGTGAGTCGATTCAGCGGTTTGGAGCGCCAAATTTCAGCAGTTTGGCGGTTTGACACGCTCTGAACCGCTGAATCGACTCACTGATTCATTACGCTCTGAACCGCTGAATCGACTCACTGATTCATAACGCTCTGAACCGCTGAATCGACTCACTGATTCATTACGCTCTGAACCGCTGAATCGACTCACTGATTCATAACGCTCTGAACCGCTGAATCGACTCACTGACTCATAACGCCCTGAACCGCTGAATCGACTCACTGATTCATTACGCTCTGAACCGCTGAATCGACTCACTGATTCATAACGCTCTGAACCGCTGAATCGACTCACTGATTCATAACGCTCTGAACCGCTGAATCGACTCACTGACTCATAACGCTCTGAAGAGGCCGTGTTTTGAAATCGTCATCTCTATATAAGTCGTTAGGGTTTTTTTGCGCACATAAACTATTCTCGTCTCTTCATAAAGTTATTGTAGAGCCGCTGTAGTGAGATGGACTTTGTAACTTTAGTCTTTAGTGTCTTTTAAGGGTCTTGAGAGTGTAAAGTTGAGCCAATGGAGGCCTTTCAGAGCATCAGATTTACACTAAAATATCTTCATTTGTGTCTGAAGATGAACGGAGGTCTGACGGGTGTCCAACCACATGAGGCTCAGTCATTAATGACACAATTTACAGTTTTGGGTGAACTAACCCTTTAATAATCGTGTTTATTTTCAATGTGTCTCATATGTGGTGGTGTTTCCCGTCCTGTGTTGGAAACTCTGACTGGTGTTGTTGTGTTGCAGGTAACCTGGAGAGCGTCCCCATGCGAGAGAGCGCAGCGGTCAGTTATTCCCACACTGAGGCATTAGAGGTTCCCTGCAGATGTCCGGCTCGGGGCTGATGGGGCGCGTGAGGTCTGCGTTCCGGCGGCCCACAGACAGCTGGCACCTGAGCGACACGGCGGCCTTCGACTTCTCGGACGAGCTGGAGGACGACGACCCGCCCAGGTTCAGCCAGCTGAAGGTGGTGGTGTCCGGAGAGGTGGAGGAGCTCCAGGCGGCCGCTGGGAACGGGGCGGCGGTCAGCACGCTGGTGGTGGAGGACGATGACTCTCTGCTGGGCTCCTCCTCCAGTCTGGTGATGGAGGCGTGTGATGGCTGCCGAAGGTCCAGAGAGGGCGAGCGGCGCCGCAGGGTCATGAGGAAGCTGGGCTTCGCCGCCGTGCTCTACTTCCTGTTCATGATCGGCGAGCTGATAGGTGAGCGCCTGTGAGCATTAGTGACACTAATAGTGACAACAGTGACACTAATAGTGACAATATTGACAATAGTGACACTAATAGTGATAATAGTGACACTAATAGTGACAACAGTGACACTAATAGCGACAATAGTGACACTAATAGTGACAACAGTGACACTAATAGTGACAATATTTACAATAGGGACACTAATAGTGACAATAGTGACACTAATAGTGACAATAGTGACACTAATAGTGACAATATTGACAATAGTGACACTAATAGTGACACTAATAGTGACAACAGTGACACTAATAGTGACAATAGTGACAATATTTACAATAGGGACACTAATAGTGACAATAGTGACACTAATAGTGATAATAGTGACACTAATAGTGACAACAGTGACACTAATAGCGACAATAGTGACACTAATAGTGACAACAGTGACACTAATAGTGACAATATTTACAAAAGGGACACTAATAGTGACAATAGTGACACTAATAGTGACACTAGTGACACTAATAGTGACAATATTGACAATAGTGACACTAATAGTGACACTAATAGTGACAACAGTGACACTAATAGTGACAATAGTGACACTAATAGTGACAATATTTACAATAGGGACACTAATAGTGACAATAGTGACACTAATAGTGACAATAGTGACACTAATAGTGACAATATTGACAATAGTGACACTAATAGTGACAACAGTGACACTAATAGTGACAATATTGACAATAGTGACACTAATAGTGACAACAGTGAGACTAATAGTGACAATATTTACAATAGTGACACTAATAGTGATAATAGTGACACTAATAGTGATAATAGTGACACTAATAGTGACAACAGTGACACTAATAGTGACAATAGTGACACTAATAGTGACAACAGTGACACTAATAGTGACAACAGTGACACTAATAGTGACAATATTTACAATAGGGACACTAATAGTGACAATAGTGACACTAATAGTGACAATATTGACAATAGTGACACTAATAGTGACAACAGTGACACTAATAGTGACAATATTGACAATAGTGACACTAATAGTGACAACAGTGACACTAATAGTGACAATATTTACAATAGTGACACTAATAGTGATAATAGTGACACTAATAGTGATAATAGTGACAATATTGACAATAGTGACACTAATAGTGATAATAGAGACACTAATAGTGACAATAGTGACACTAATAGTGATAATAGAGACACTAATAGTGACAATAGTGACACTAATAGTGATAATAGAGACACTAATAGTGACAATAGTGACACTAATAGTGATAATAGTGACAACAGTGACACTAATAGTGACAATAGTGCCTGTGTGTGTGCTGTGTGTGTGTGTGGCTTGCCTCTCTCACTGGGGTTGTTTTGCAGGGGGATATGTGGCCAACAGTCTGGCCATCATGACGGACGCGCTGCACATGCTGACGGATCTCATCGGGATCATCGTGTCGCTGCTGGCGCTCTGGCTCTCGGCAAAACCACCGACCTACAGATTCACCTTCGGCCTCCATCGGCTCGGTGCGTCCTCGTCTCTGCACACTCTCATCCTGGCTTTGAGTCGCCGTAGACCCTGTGTCGCCGTAGACCCTGAGTCGCCGTAGACCCTGAGTCGCCGTAGACCCTGAGTCGCCGTAAACCCTGAGTCGCCGTAAACCCTGAGTCGCCGTAGACCCTGAGTCGCCGTAAACCCTGAGTCGCCGTAAACCCTGAGTCGCCGTAGACCCTGAGTCGCCGTAGACCCTGAGTCGCCGTAGACCCTGAGTCGCCGTAGACCCTGAGTCGCCGTAGACCCTGAGTCGCCGTAGACCCTGAGTCGCCGTAGACCCTGAGTCGCCGTAGACCCTGAGTCGCCGTAGACCCTGAGTCGCCGTAGACCCTGAGTCGCCGTAGACCCTGAGTCGCCGTAGACCCTGAGTCGCCGTAGACCCTGAGTCGCCGTAGACCCTGAGTCGCCGTAGACCCTGAGTCGCCGTAGACCCTGAGTCGCCGTAGACCCTGAGTCGCCGTAGACCCTGAGTCGCCGTAGACCCTGAGTCGCCGTAGACCCTGAGTCGCCGTAGACCCTGAGTCGCCGTAGACCCTGAGTCGCCGTAGACCCTGAGTCGCCGTAGACCCTGAGTCGCCGTAGACCCTGAGTCGCCGTAGACCCTGAGTCGCCGTAGACCCTGAGTCGCCGTAGACCCTGAGTCGCCGTAGACCCTGAGTCGCCGTAGACCCTGAGTCGCCGTAGACCCTGAGTCGCCGTAGACCCTGAGTCGCCGTAGACCCTGAGTCGCCGTAGACCCTGAGTCGCCGTAGACCCTGAGTCGCCGTAGACCCTGAGTCGCCGTAGACCCTGAGTCGCCGTAGACCCTGAGTCGCCGTAGACCCTGAGTCGCCGTAGACCCTGAGTCGCCGTAGACCCTGAGTCGCCGTAGACCCTGAGTCGCCGTAGACCCTGAGTCGCCGTAGACCCTGAGTCGCCGTAGACCCTGAGTCGCCGTAGACCCTGAGTCGCCGTAGACCCTGAGTCGCCGTAGACCCTGAGTCGCCGTAGACCCTGAGTCGCCGTAGACCCTGAGCCGCCGTAGACCCTGAGCCGCCGTAGACCCTGAGCCGCCGTAGACCCTGAGCCGCCGTAGACCCTGAGCCGCCGTAGACCCTGAGCCGCCGTAGACCCTGAGCCGCCGTAGACCCTGAGCCGCCGTAGACCCTGAGCCGCCGTAGACCCTGAGCCGCCGTAGACCCTGAGCCGCCGTAGACCCTGAGCCGCCGTAGACCCTGAGCCGCCGTAGACCCTGAGCCGCCGTAGACCCTGAGCCGCCGTAGACCCTGAGCCGCCGTAGACCCTGAGCCGCCGTAGACCCTGAGCCGCCGTAGACCCTGAGCCGCCGTAGACCCTGAGCCGCCGTAGACCCTGAGCCGCCGTAGACCCTGAGCCGCCGTAGACCCTGAGCCGCCGTAGACCCTGAGCCGCCGTAGACCCTGAGCCGCCGTAGACCCTGAGCCGCCGTAGACCCTGAGCGGCCGTAGACCCTGAGCGGCCGTAGACCCTGAGCGGCCGTAGACCCTGAGCCGCCGTAGACCCTGAGCCGCCGTAGACCCTGAGCCGCCGTAGACCCTGAGCGGCCGTAGACCCTGAGCGGCCGTAGACCCTGAGCCGCCGTAGACCCTGAGCGGCCGTAGACCCTGAGCCGCCGTAGACCCTGAGCGGCCGTAGACCCTGAGCGGCCGTAGACCCTGAGCGGCCGTAGACCCTGAGCGGCCGTAGACCCTGAGCGGCCGTAGACCCTGAGCGGCCGTAGACCCTGAGCGGCCGTAGACCCTGAGCGGCCGTAGACCCTGAGCGGCCGTAGACCCTGAGCGGCCGTAGACCCTGAGCGGCCGTAGACCCTGAGCCGCCGTAGACCCTGAGCGGCCGTAGACCCTGAGCCGCCGTAGACCCTGAGCGGCCGTAGACCCTGAGCCGCCGTAGACCCTGAGCCGCCGTAGACCCTGAGCCGCCGTAGACCCTGAGCGGCCGTAGACCCTGAGCGGCCGTAGACCCTGAGCGGCCGTAGACCCTGAGCGGCCGTAGACCCTGAGCGGCCGTAGACCCTGAGCGGCCGTAGACCCTGAGCGGCCGTAGACCCTGAGCGGCCGTAGACCCTGAGCGGCCGTAGACCCTGAGCGGCCGTAGACCCTGAGCGGCCGTAGACCCTGAGCGGCCGTAGACCCTGAGCGGCCGTAGACCCTGAGCGGCCGTAGACCCTGAGCGGCCGTAGACCCTGAGCGGCCGTAGACCCTGAGCGGGCCGTAGACCCTGAGCGGCCGTAGACCCTGAGCGGCCGTAGACCCTGAGCGGCCGTAGACCCTGAGCGGCCGTAGACCCTGAGCGGCCGTAGACCCTGAGCGGCCGTAGACCCTGAGCGGCCGTAGACCCTGAGCGGCCGTAGACCCTGAGCGGCCGTAGACCCTGAGCGGCCGTAGACCCTGAGCGGCCGTAGACCCTGAGCGGCCGTAGACCCTGAGCGGCCGTAGACCCTGAGCGGCCGTAGACCCTGAGCCGCCGTAGACCCTGAGCCGCCGTAGACCCTGAGCCGCCGTAGACCCTGAGCCGCCGTAGACCCTGAGCCGCCGTAGACCCTGAGCCGCCGTAGACCCTGAGCCGCCGTAGACCCTGAGCGGCCGTAGACCAGTGCAACTTCCCTTTCCCACCAAGTTAGCGTGCTGTGTGAAAAGCCCTAGTTTGTCTCTTGCATTGTACAGGTGTGAAATACGTCTCACTGTGTGTGTGTGTGTGTGTGTGTGTGTGTTCAGAGGTTTTGTCTGCAGGTATCAGTGTGTTGCTGATCTATATTCTGACGGGTGTGCTGGTGAATGAAGCCGCTCAGAGAACGATTCATCAGGACTTCACCATCGACGGAGATGTGATGCTGATCACGGCCGCGGTGGGCGTCGCCGTCAACCTGCTGTGAGTCTGACACTACACACTCACACACTCACACACACTCACTTTTTACTGTCATCTTGTTGAGTCTCATGGAAACACTGTCACCTGCTCATCTGCTTTACTATCTGTTTAATTCATGTGACTTTATGGCTGTGGGTCGTAAACCGATTTTGTTCAGGTCGAAAGTCTAAGAGGAGCTTCTCAATGAGTGTGTGTGTGTGTGTGTGTTTGTGTAGGATGGGCTTCCTCCTCAATCAGTCAGGGCATCTCCATTCACACGGCCATGGCCACGCCCACTCTCACGGGTCACCGGGTCAGGGTCAGCGGGGTCATGGGCACGGCAGTCTGGCGGTGCGAGCGGCCTTCATCCACGCTCTGGGCGATCTGGTCCAGAGTGTCGGTGTGCTCATCGCCGCCTACATCGTCAGGTTTAAGGTACGACCGCTCACGCATTTGAGTGACTTTAACAGGAGGTGATTCTCTGGGAGGGTAAATGTGTGACTGTAAATATCTGAAATAACTTTATGATAATCACACGGCCCTGCAGCTGATGATGACGTGTGTGTGTGTGTGTGTGTGTGTTAGCCGGAGTATAAGCTGGCGGATCCCATCTGTACATACCTGTTCTCCGTGCTGGTGCTGTTCAGCACATTCCAGATCATCAGAGACACCGGCATCATTCTACTGGAGGGTGAGACACCCGTCTGTCTGTCTGTCTGAGTGTCTGTCTGTCTGTCTGAGTGTCTGTCTGACTGTCTGAGTGTCTGTCTGTCTGTCTGTCTGTCTGAGTGTCTGTCTGTCTGTCTGAGTGTCTGTCTGACTGTCTGAGTGTCTGTCTGTCTGTCTGAGTGTCTGTCTGTCTGTCTGTCTGAGTGTCTGTCTGTCTGTCTGAGTGTCTGTCTGAGTGTCTGTCTGTCTGTCTGAGTGTCTGTCTGACTGTCTGAGTGTCTGTCTGAGTGTCTGTCTGAGTGTCCGACTGAAGGTCCGACTGAGTGTCCGTCTGAGTGTCCGTCTGAGTGTCCGTCTGAGTGTCCGTCTGAGTGTCCGTCTGAGTGTCCGTCTGAGTGTCCGTCTGAGTGTCCGTCTGAGTGTCCGACTGAGTGTCCGACTGAGTGTCCGACTGAGTGTCCGTCTGAGTGTCCGTCTGAGTGTCCGTCTGAGTGTCCGTCTGAGTGTCCGTCTGAGTGTCCGTCTGAGTGTCCGTCTGAGTGTCCGTCTGAGTGTCCGTCTGAGTGTCCGCCTGAGTGTCCGCCTGAGTGTCCGTCTGAGTGTCCGTCTGAGTGTCCGTCTGAGTGTCCGTCTGAGTGTCCGTCTGAGTGTCCGACTGAGTGTCTGTCTGACTGTCTGAGTGTCTGTCTGAGTGTCTGTCTGAGTGTCCGACTGAGTGTCCGACTGAGTGTCCGACTGAGTGTCCGACTGAGTGTCCGACTGAGTGTCCGACTGAGTGTCCGTCTGAGTGTCCGTCTGAGTGTCCGTCTGAGTGTCCGTCTGAGTGTCCGACTGAGTGTCCGTCTGAGTGTCCGTCTGAGTGTCCGTCTGAGTGTCCGACTGAGTGTCCGTCTGAGTGTCCGTCTGAGTGTCCGTCTGAGTGTCCGTCTGAGTGTCCGCCTGAGTGTCCGTCTGAGTGTCCGTCTGAGTGTCCGTCTGAGTGTCCGTCTGAGTGTCCGTCTGAGTGTCCGCCTGAGTGTCCGTCTGAGTGTCCGTCTGAGTGTCCGTCTGAGTGTCCGTCTGAGTGTCCGACTGAGTGTCCGACTGAGTGTCCGTCTGAGTGTCCGTCTGAGTGTCCGTCTGAGTGTCCGACTGAGTGTCCGACTGAGTGTCCGACTGAGTGTCCGACTGAGTGTCCGTCTGAGTGTGTCCGACTGAGTGTCCGACTGAGTGTGTCCGTCTGAGTGTCCGTCTGAGTGTCCGTCTGAGTGTCCGTCTGAGTGTCCGTCTGAGTGTCCGTCTGAGTGTCCGTCTGAGTGTCCGTCTGAGTGTCCGTCTGAGTGTGTCCGACTGAGTGTCCGACTGAGTGTGTCCGACTGAGTGTGTCCGTCTGAGTGTCCGTCTGAGTGTCCGTCTGAGTGTCCGTCTGAGTGTCCGACTGAGTGTCCGTCTGAGTGTCCGACTGAGTGTCCGACTGAGTGTCCGTCTGAGTGTCCGTCTGAGTGTCCGTCTGTGTGTCCGTCTGAGTGTGTCCGACTGAGTGTGTCCGTCTGAGTGTCCGTCTGAGTGTCCGTCTGAGTGTCCGTCTGAGTGTCCGTCTGAGTGTCCGACTGAGTGTCCGTCTGAGTGTCCGTCTGAGTGTCCGTCTGAGTGTCCGTCTGAGTGTCCGTCTGAGTGTCCGTCTGAGTGTCCGTCTGAGTGTCCGTCTGAGTGTCCGTCTGAGTGTCCGTCTGAGTGTCCGTCTGAGTGTCCGTCTGAGTGTCCGTCTGAGTGTCCGTCTGAGTGTCCGTCTGAGTGTCCGACTGAGTGTGTCCGTCTGAGTGTGTCCGTCTGAGTGTGTCCGTCTGAGTGTCCGTCTGAGTGTCCGTCTGAGTGTCCGTCTGAGTGTCCGTCTGAGTGTCCGTCTGAGTGCCCGTCTGAGTGTCCCCGTCTGAGTGTCCGTCTGAGTGTCCGTCTGAGTGTCCGTCTGAGTGTCCGTCTGAGTGTCCGTCTGAGTGTCCGTCTGAGTGTCCGTCTGAGTGTCCGTCTGAGTGTCCGTCTGAGTGTCCGTCTGAGTGTCCGCCTGAGTGTCCGTCTGAGTGTGTCCGTCTGAGTGTCCGTCTGAGTGTCCGACTGAGTGTGTCTGTCTGAGTGTCCGTCTGAGTGTCCGACTGAGTGTCCTTCTGAGTGTCCGTCTGAGTGTCCGTCTGAGTGTCCGTCTGAGTGTCCGTCTGAGTGTCCGTCTGAGTGTCCGCCTGAGTGTCCGCCTGAGTGTCCTCCTGAGTGTCCGCCTGAGTGTCCGTCTGAGTGTCCGTCTGAGTGTCCGACTGAGTGTCCGCCTGAGTGTCCGACTGAGTGTCCGACTGAGTGTCCGTCTGAGTGTCCGTCTGAGTGTCCGACTGAGTGCCCGACTGAGTGTCCGTCTGAGTGTCCGTCTGAGTGTCCGTCTGAGTGTCCGACTGAGTGTCCGACTGAGTGTCCGACTGAGTGTCCGCCTGAGTGTCCGACTGAGTGTCCGTCTGAGTGTCCGTCTGAGTGTCCGACTGAGTGTCCGACTGAGTGTCCGCCTGAGTGTCCGTCTGAGTGTCCGTCTGAGTGTCCGTCTGAGTGTCCGACTGAGTGTCCGACTGAGTGTCCGCCTGAGTGTCCGCCTGAGTGTCCGCCTGAGTGTCCGCCTGAGTGTCCGCCTGAGTGTCCGACTGAGTGTCCGACTGAGTGTCCGTCTGAGTGTCC
>NC_137115.1:58212403-58242403 GCF_949357685.1 Gobio gobio | reverse complement strand
TTATGGACGTGACACATCAGTCGTCAATGTTCAGCTCAGAGATCAGGCAAACACTTCCTAGTCACATGACGGGTGACATCAGCACAGAGCACGGAGTCACGTACACACACACACACACACACACACACGTCCTAACTAGAACACGCTTAGACATGTGTCTGGGGGCTGATGGGAATGTTCACGATGATGCAGCGATTGTATAATAACATGGTCTCACACACACACACACACACCTCCGCCTGATCCAGAGATGAAGGAGTGTTTCTCCAACATGAAGACGGAAGCAGGAAGTGCGTCAGTTTCCTCCTGCGTTCAAGCAAACCATGAACAGAGCGTTTGGGACGGACACGAGATGAACATCTGGAACAAATAAAGGACAGACGCTATTCTTGACATTCGTTTATTCAAGTTTCGAGGATTACAGTGCGAAGAGTCCTGAGAATAGAGGAGCGGAGATCATCTGGTCAGCTCCTCCACTGGTTTCCAGCGCTGGTCAATGGTCATCAGCTGGACGGAAACAGATGTGTTAATGCTTCTCGTGTGGATCTCCTCACACACACACACACTCGGTCCAGAGCTCACGTCTTTACCTTCTGAGGTGTGGATGGGTCGAGCGTCTCCCATGGCTCTGGATTTCCTCTCTTGAATAAACTATAAACATCACATCATTTCATCACTGAACAGCTTTTATAATATTACATGTTGAGGATTAAACTTCCCTCATGTCACACACACACACACACACACACACACACACACACACACACACACACACACACACACACACACACACACACACACACACACACACACACACACACACACACACAAGTTTAATCAGGACTTTTGGGTCAAAAATAAAGTCCAATAAAGTCACCAAGTTTCGGACTTGCTACGATTTTTTTTTAAATTTATAAAACGCTTCGGGTCATTTTTGACCCAAAGTACCCCAGAGGGTTAAAGAAACTCTCAACAGTAACTAATAAACATTAAAGGTCATTAATTCCTCATGTTAAACCCGTCAGCCCTTCGTTCATCTTCAGACACACATGAAGCTCTTCCTGATGACCCCTGAGCTCTCTGACCCCTACATAGACAGCAGTGTGATGAACACTTTCAAGGGCCAGATTCAAGATGAACGACGGTCTGACGGGTTTGACATGAGGAGAGGAATTACATTTTTGGGTGAACTGTCCCTTTAAGTAGTTGAGTTCAGAATAATAAAGTACACAGGAATGTTTATCATTAACCATATTCATAAATAAACCCCATAATAAAGACAGTTTCTCACATGACGTCCGGTTTGGTCAGTAAGAAGTAAACCGAGGTTGTTGCTGCTCCAAGTGCCGCACAACCGACAAACCCAATCAGAGGAATTAACTAAAAAATACAAGAAAGATACAATAAGAGATATAATAATCCAGAGATGATGATGATGATGATGAGTTTTCCTCACCTCCTTCCTCTTCCTGAGCATTTGAATAAACCCTCCAAACATCTTTCACCTGTTGCAATGAGGCTTCCTAAAGAAAAAGAGTAAACCGACCTCGTGAAGTTGTGTTGTAGATGCAGCATCATTCTGACTGTGCTGCTCATATAAACACAAAAGAGACGCGTTTGATGGCACGTACACACGCACACACACGCACACACACACACCCATCATATTCATACCGAAACTATGACCACATCTGTGCGGCCAGCGCCCTCTGCCGGACTCACAAAACACAACACAGTCACAAATACCAGATCAAAAGTAGGCATTTTGACTTAATAAGCCATTAATGACGTCAAAAGTCGAAACTGCGACGTAATAACGCTTTATGAGATTAAACATTGTTTAATTAAAGTCCAAATTATTACATACCAAGTCATAATTTTTAAAAATATGAAGTAATAATGACTTGTATACGTCATAATTAGGATTTACCAAAGTTATGTGGCGGAAATGTGCTTCCATACTATAGTAAACACACGACGTTTCAAAGTACGTTTGGGTTCTGACAAGCATCCGTTGTGTGGAAGGTTTAATTCACCAATCGTGTTCGTGTTTACGTTCTTCTGTGTCACGTCACGGTGCTGAATCTCAAAAAGGCGCGAAGCATTTAAATTTCAAATGTTGACAGTTGGTCGTCTGAGGAGAATCCGCGGCGGGTTATCGAGCCGGGCCGGGAGTTTTCATTTAAATGAAATAGTAAGTAAATAAAGACATTCATTTTGGGTTTTCTTTTGGTATTTCAAGGTTCTGTTTAAACCGATGTAGACACAACACTCGTAATTTAAAGCTGCAGTCTCCAAAATCAATTAACATAACATAACAACAATATAACCAGCCAGTGTTCAAAACGATCTCCTTACCTTAGCCCGATTCACCACGGTATATTGTAATGTGTTGTAATTTGAGTAGTAGGCGCTTTACATGACGTCCGGCTAGTAGATAACGCCCGTGAGGATGCTGCAGGTGGCGGATCAGTCTTTTCTCACCGCAGCTGGAGGAGTTCAACTTATTATATTGATGGCGGATTGTAATCCAGAAAGGACCAAACCACAATCATCAGTAACGACTGGAGATTCACCCGGAGACGAAGCAGAAGATTAGACTGTACAATCTACAGGTAACACTAATACACACTAAATACAGTCACGCTGATGTTGAACAATAACTATTTGAGAACAAAGTATAACAATAATAATAATTTGCACGGTTTGATGTGATATGAGCGATTGTCAGATTCAATTGGCAGCGCGATTTATTGCAATGCTTTTTTCTCAGTTGGTCAGAACAAACGTTACTCGTTTATATGACATTTTCCAGTGAAAATATTTTAGTCATACTTACAAGATGTAAAATCTGTGATTGTGAAGTACATTATCCACACGGGTGACTGACAGCCACACACACTCCTCAAAACACAAGATTCATTCACGCTGATGCACAACTCGCGTAAAGATGATAATTCAACAAACAACTGCAGTTACAGGTTTCAAACAGAGACGGCACAACTTATGGACTGCAGCTTTAATTAGCTACATTTGATACAATGATCATTATATTTCCAATTAAGTTCAGTTAATTTAAATTTTATTTTGTATATAGCACTTTATACAACATTGTTTCATAGTAGCTTTTCCTGAGAATAGAGCTTTAAGTTGATATCACAAAAATTGCAGTTCCTTTAGACGCTATACCAAAAATATCCATTCTCTATTGTTTTTTCGATGCGTTCTCCTGTAACCGAGACTCTTTCCGACAATATGCATTTTTCCCCCTGACTCCACCCACTAGGGGAGGAGCCTGCTAAAATAATTTAGAGTACGGTTTCCATGGTAACGCAACATCCAATTTCAAAACGGTTTTCAGAGGATACATTTTAAGTTCGTACGCAATTTATGATGATTACTAAAATATGTGATTTGAAAAAAGGTGATAAATAAAATAAAACCGTTCACTCTTTACTTCAAAAATGAAGATTGAAAACTGTAAAACAGGACATTTGTACACAAATTAAATGTTTTATTGTAAGCATTTTCAATAGAGACGTGAGTGGATGTTCTGCTGAAGTTGTCCAGGACTCAGGGACGGACTCAAAGTCCGAAGCGCCTTCAGGAAATACTTGTGTCTCACGCAGGAAACGTCAAATCCATCCTCACGCAGAGCCAAAAGAGCCGCCTGAGGGAGACAGAAGAGCGTTATCCTGATGGAGAGAGAGAGAGAGAGAGAGAGAGAGAGAGAGAGAGAGAGAGAGAGAGAGAGCGCTTTACCTCTTTGCACAGGTTTTCCAGATCGGCTCCAGAGAAGAGCTCAGTTTGAGCTGCCAGATCCTGCAGACACACGTCCTGATGCAGCGGGACACCTTCGGTGAGGGAGCGCAGCACGGCCACACGACCCTGTTACACACACACACACACACACACACACACACACACACACACACACACACACACACACACACACACACAATCCAATCAGTTCCTGTCACTCACATGAGATCAGCCAATAGCAAACCACAACCATCCAATCAGTTCCCCACAGACACACTCAAGCCCCGCCTACATTTGTTCTTGTTTGTGAGGCGATTCACTCGATATACGGCACACTAGAGGAGAAAACACCAGCTGGACTTCACTCTCATGTTGACTTTAAAGACATCATGAAATCAAAACTGAGTAGATTCTCTTAATGCATGCCACTGGTCTTATTACAAACTATTTATCCATCTTTAATAGGGCTGTCAAAAGATTAAGGTCCTTTCACACTGGACGCGATTTTGACGCGCGAATAATTCGATGTGTTTGCCCACTATAGGCTACAGATTACGATATTATAATCAATACATTGTTTTTTTTTGTTTTTTTTATCTAATTGTGTCCGCGACTATAGAAAGTGAATGTGTTTCCGTCAGTACGACTGTGTCTGTGGCACTTAAATGTTTACATTGTGACTCAACTGGAAACACAGCAGCTCCGGATCGAGCCGTTCCTGAAGTGTGTGTGAGTGAGTGAGTGTGTGTGTGTGTGTGTGTGTCTCTGTCTGGAGGAGCTCCTCAAATTGTCCCACGGACATTTGAAAGTAAGAACCGGCCATGATGAAGCTTTAGCTCCTGTAGAAGTTTAGCATGATATTCCCCTTCAGACTCTGTTCTTTAAGACTGGCTGCACCCAAAACCTTCTTCTCTGTCTTTTAAAGAAAATTAAAAGCTTGTCTCCACTGAATGATTACGTGTCCGTGTTTCTCAGCTGTCGCCGCGAATGTTTTGGAATGTTGGAGCTCTGAAACGTCGCAAACTCGCAGCTGGTGTGAATGGTTTTAACGCGAACTATTCGCACACGAAATATTCGCTTTTTCGTTACGCGTCCGGTGTGAAAGGGCCTTTAATCGCGATTAATCGCATCCAAAATAAAAGTTTGTGTTTACATAATATATGTGTGTGTACTCTGTTAATTATTATTTATATATATATATAAATACACACACAAGCATGTATATATTTAAGAAAAAAATATTTTTATATATAAAACATTTATATTTATATATATTATAGATTATATAAATGTATACATGCAAATATTTCTTAAATATATACATGAATGTGTGTGTATTTATATATAAATAATAATTAACAGAGTACACACACACATATATTATGTAAACACAAACTTATTTTGGATGCGATTAATCGCGATTAATCTTTTGACAGCCCTAATATAAATACAAATGCATAAAACTGCACGTTTATGACAAAAATAGTCTGTAATTTAGCCTTTATTACACACGTCTACATTACAAATGAAATAAAATGAGATATTATCCTACATTTATGACAAACTCCCCCGGTCACAGTCCGTGTTACCATCATGATCAATGATGTTCTAGTATTTGAACTGTGTTTCTCCTGATTTGCATGTTAGTGTTGATTAATCAGCGCGGTTTAACTTTAAACTACATTAAATCAGAGATGTGCAGCTCGTACCAGAGACCTCTACGCCGAACGCTTCTCATTGGCTGTTTAGTGGTCACGTGATCGAGACACTCAGCAGGTAAACACATTTGTGAGTAGCGCTGTTTCCCTGGACTAAAGTCTAGCGCTGCCACCTTGTGTTGACAGTGTGAAACTGCACAATCTGTAAATTATATAATATATTTTAATAAACACGTTTGAAATTCATCCCCAGGCCGGACTTTGGACACCCCTGCTGCTGGGTGTGTTTTATATATAAATGCAGAAATAGTTTCTAAATGTGCTCCTACATTCTTCAACTTGGCAGAACAGGTGCACCATGGGAAATGACGTATGTAATTGCTAAGCCAATCGTGTTCAAGCCTGCCTCTATTCCTGCACACAGCGCTCACTTCTCAAGTCCACTCTCATTTTTTTCTTAAAGCGTTGTAATACGTCACAATACGATAGTAAAGTCCCTCCTCTAGTGTGCCGTATATCGAGTGAATCGCCTCACAAACAAGAACAAATGTAGGCGGGGCTTGAGTGTGTCTGAGGGGAACTGATTGGATGGTTGTGGTTTGCTATTGGCTGATCTCATGTGAGTGACAGCTTGCCCCACTTTGACTATAAACCAGTGAAATGGGCGTGGCTTATTTTTGACGGACAGGGAGTGGGTGGGGTTTGGAAAGAGACGATTGGACGGCTCACCTGGAGGTCTGGAGGAGGGACGTATATAATCTGGTCGAGCCGGCCCGGTCGGAGCAAAGCACTGTCCAGAACATCTGGTCTATTAGTGGCAGCCACAATCAAAACATCCTTATTACACACTTCCTGCAGTTCCATCTGAAACCACACACACACACACACACACACACAGTTAACATCACTTTAAGAATGACTCACACACGTACAGGTCTTATTCCACCGTTAGAGAGGTGACATTCATGACAATAAAGCACATGTTCCCGTCACTTTAAAGGCACAGTGTGTAATTACTGGACTCAGAGGCGTGTCTTGACTCTCGAATGGGCGGAGCTTTTATTCTGCCGCGAGCGCTTCAACAACAGCAGATTTACACAATCAGACTAACTGTGTTGAGCTGGAGAACAATGAGGAGTTTCTGTCCATCAATGATCCAAACAGTGGCTAATAAAACACAGCAGATATTAAAGCGCCGCTAGTGTTGCCATGGTTACTACACAATAACACGCGGGGATGATGTCACTGATGGGCGGTGCACACGCACACACACATACACACACACACACACGGTAAATCACTGATTTACACATTCTGGGACACATTTGGGATGATGCACTAATATCTAACACTGATCTAGAGGAGATCTTACACACTGTGCCTTTAAAGGGTTAGTTCACCCAAAAATGTAAACTCTGTCATTAATGACTGAGCCTCATGTGGTTGGACACCCGTCAGACCTCGCAAAAAAAACCCTAAATAACGACTTATATAGAGATGACGATTTGAAAACACAGCATCATGAAGCTTCAAAGCGTTATGAGCCAGTGAGTCGATTCAGCGGTTCAGAGCGTAATGAATGAGTGAGTCGATTCAGCGGTTCAGAGTGTTATGAATCAGTGAGTCGATTCAGCGGTTCAGAGTGTTATGAATGAGTGAGTCGATTCAGCGGTTCAGAGTGTTATGAATCAGTGAGTCGAATCAGCGGTTCAGAGCGTTATGAATCAGTGAGTCGATTCAGCGGTTCAGAGCGTTATGAATCAGTGAGTCGATTCAGCGGTTCAGAGCGTTATGAATCAGTGAGTCGATTCAGCGGTTCAGAGCGTTATGAATGAGTGAGTCGATTCAGCGGTTCAGAGCGTTATGAATCAGTGAGTCGATTCAGCGGTTCAGAGCGTTATGAATCAGTGAGTCGATTCAGCGGTTTGAATCGCCAAAGTCACGTGATTTCAGCGGTTTGACACGCGATCCGAATCATGAATCGACTCACTGATTCATAACGCTCTGAACCGCTGAATCGACTCACTGATTCATAACGCTCTGAACCGCTGAATCGACTCACTCATTCATAACGCTTTGAAGCTTCATGATACTGTGTTTTCAAATCGTTCATCTCTATATAAGTCGTTATTTAGGGGTTTTTTTGCGAGGTCTGACGGGTGTCCAACCACATGAGGGTCAGTCATTAATGACACAGTTTACATTTTTGGGTGAACTAACCCTTTAATGAAACCCTCTTTCGTTGAGGTTTGTTTCTCTGACCTGATGTAGTCTGGCCTCCTCCGGCTCTCCTCCGTCCACCTGAGCGATCCTCCTTCCGCTGCTCCGCCTCTCCAGGGTCCGAATGCCCACCCCATCCAGCTCGGTCAGCAGGACGGACAGAACCTGCGCCTGCACGCTGTGAGAGGAAGGGCCGGGCCCTCGGGAGCCCAGGAGACTGTCGATCTCATCCAGGAACAGGATGGAGGGCGCACACGCACGGGCTCGAGCAAACACCTGACCCACACACACACACACACACACACACACACACACACACACACACACACACACATCACATATTCCTCTAAAACACCAGCAGTCATTGATGGGACGGTCAGCTCAGCGTTAAAGGGATAGTTATATTAATATAACATATATAATATAATATAATATAATATAATATAATATAATATAATATAATATAATATAATATAATATAATATAATATAATATAATATAATATAATGTCCTGGCTCTTCCAAGCTTTATAATGGCAGTGAAGTCCATAAAAGTGATGGACAGATGCTCTTTTATGATGGATAGATGCACTTTTATGATGGACAGATGCACTTTTATGATGGACAGATGCACTTTTATGATGGATAGATGCTCTTTTATGATGGACAGATGCACTTTTATGATGGATAGATGCACTTTTATGATGGACAGATGCACTTTTATGATGGACAGATGCACTTTTATGATGGATAGATGCACTTATGATGGATGGATGCACTTTTATGATGGATAGATGCACTTTTATGATGGATAGATGCACTATTATGATGGATAGATGCACCATTATGATGGATAGATGCACTTTTATGATGGACGGATGCACTATTATGATGGATAGATGCACTATTATGATGGACGGATGCACTTTTATGATGGCTAGATGCACTATTATGATGGACGGATGCACTTTTATGATGGATAGATGCACTATTATGATGGACGGATGCACTTTTATGATGGATAGATGCACTTTTATGATGGATAGATACACTTATGATGGACAGATACACTTATGATGGACAGATGCACTTTTATGATGGACAGATGCACTTTTATGATGGACAGATGCACTTTTATGATGGATAGATGCTCTTTTATGATGGACAGATGCACTTTTATGATGGATAGATGCACTTTTATGATGGATAGATGCTCTTTTATGATGGACAGATGCACTTTTATGATGGACAGATGCACTTTTATGATGGATAGATGCACTTATGATGGATGGATGCACTTATGATGGATAGATGCACTTTTATGATGGATAGATGCACTATTATGATGGATAGATGCACTATTATGATGGACGGATGCACTATTATGATGGACGGATGCACTTTTATGATGGCTAGATGCACTATTATGATGGACGGATGCACTTTTATGATGGATAGATGCACTATTATGATGGATAGATGCACTATTATGATGGATAGATGCACTTTTATGATGGACGGATGCACTTTTATGATGGATAGATGCACTATTATGATGGATAGATGCACTTTTATGATGGACAGATGCACTATTATGATGGATAGATGCACTATTATGATGGATAGATGCACTTTTATGATGGACGGATGCACTTTTATGATGGATAGATGCACTATTATGATGGACGGATGCACTATTATGATGGATAGATGCACTATTATGATGGACGGATGCACTTTTATGATGGATAGATGCACTATTATGATGGACGGATGCACTATTATGATGGATAGATGCACTATTATGATGGACGGATGCACTTTTATGATGGATAGATGCACTTTTATGATGGATAGATGCACTATTATGATGGATAGATGCACTTTTATGATGGACGGATGCACTTTTATGATGGATAGATGCACTTTTATGATGGACGGATGCACTATTATGATGGATAGATGCACTATTATGATGGACGGATGCACTTTTATGATGGCTAGATGCACTATTATGATGGACGGATGCACTTTTATGATGGATAGATGCACTATTATGATGGATAGATGCACTATTATGATGGATAGATGCACTTTTATGATGGACGGATGCACTTTTATGATGGCTAGATGCACTATTATGATGGACGGATGCACTATTATGATGGATAGATGCACTATTATGATGGATAGATGCACTTTTATGATGGACGGATGCACTTTTATGATGGCTAGATGCACTATTATGATGGACAGATGCACTTTTATGATGGACGGATGCACTTTTATGATGGCTAGATGCACTATTATGATGGACGGATGCACTATTATGATGGACGGATGCACTATTATGATGGATAGATGCACTATTATGATGGACGGATGCACTTTTATGATGGCTAGATGCACTATTATGATGGACGGATGCACTTTTATGATGGATAGATGCACTATTATGATGGACGGATGCACTTTTATGATGGCTAGATGCACTATTATGATGGACGGATGCACTTTTATGATGGATAGATGCACTTTTATGATGGACGGATGCACTTTTATGATGGATAGATGCACTATTATGATGGATAGATGCACTATTATGATGGACGGATGCACTATTATGATGGATAGATGCACTATTATGATGGACAGATGCTCTTTTATGATGGATAGATGCACTTTTATGATGGACGGATGCACTATTATGATGGATAGATGCACTATTATGATGGACGGATGCACTTTTATGATGGCTAGATGCACTATTATGATGGACGGATGCACTTTTATGATGGATAGATGCACTTTTATGATGGACGGATGCACTTTTATGATGGATAGATGCACTATTATGATGGATAGATGCACTATTATGATGGACGGATGCACTATTATGATGGATAGATGCACTATTATGATGGATAGATGCACTTTTATGATGGACGGATGCACTATTATGATGGATAGATGCACTATTATGATGGACGGATGCACTTTTATGATGGATAGATGCACTTATGATGGATGGATGCACTTTTATGATGGATAGATGCACTATTATGATGGACGGATGCACTTTTATGATGGCTAGATGCACTATTATGATGGACGGATGCACTTTTATGATGGATAGATGCACTTTTATGATGGACGGATGCACTTTTATGATGGATAGATGCACTATTATGATGGACGGATGCACTATTATGATGGATAGATGCACTATTATGATGGATAGATGCACTTTTATGATGGACGGATGCACTATTATGATGGATAGATGCACTATTATGATGGACGGATGCACTTTTATGATGGATAGATGCACTTATGATGGATGGATGCACTTTTATGATGGATAGATGCACTTTTATGATGGATAGATGCACTTTTATGATGGATGAATGCACTTTTATGATGAATAGATGCACTTTTATGATGGATAGATGCACTTTTATGATGGATAGATGCACTATTATGATGGATAGATGCACTATTATGATGGACGGATGCACTATTATGATGGATAGATGCACTATTATGATGGATAGATGCACTTTTACTATGGACGGATGCACTATTATGATGGATAGATGCACTTTTATGATGGACGGATGCACTATTATGATGGATAGATGCACTTTTATGATGGACGGATGCACTTTTATGATGGCTAGATGCACTATTATGATGGACGGATGCACTTTTATGATGGCTAGATGCACTATTATGATGGACGGATGCACTTTTATGATGGCTAGATGCACTATTATGATGGACGGATGCACTTTTATGATGGATAGATGCACTATTATGATGGACGGATGCACTATTATGATGGCTAGATGCACTATTATGATGGACGGATGCACTTTTATGATGGCCAGATGCACTATTATGATGGCTAGATGCACTTTTATGATGGACGGATGCACTATTATGATGGACAGATGCACTTTTATGATGGACGGATGCACTTTTATGATGGCTAGATGCACTATTATGATGGACGGATGCACTATTATGATGGACGGATGCACTTTTATGATGGACGGATGCACTATTATGATGGATAGATGCACTATTATGATGGACGGATGCACTTTTATGATGGATAGATGCACTTTTATGATGGACGGATGCACTTTTATGATGGACAGATGCTCTTTTATGATGGATAGATGCACTTTTATGATGGACGGATGCACTTTTATGATGAATAGATGCACTTTTATGATGGATAGATGCACTTTTATGATGGATAGATGCACTATTATGATGGATAGATGCACTATTATGATGGACGGATGCACTATTATGATGGATAGATGCACTATTATGATGGATAGATGCACTTTTACTATGGACGGATGCACTATTATGATGGATAGATTCACTTTTATGATGGACGGATGCACTATTATGATGGATAGATTCACTTTTATGATGGACGGATGCACTTTTATGATGGCTAGATGCACTATTATGATGGACGGATGCACTTTTATGATGGATAGATGCACTTTTATGATGGACGGATGCACTTTTATGATGGCTAGATGCACTATTATGATGGACGGATGCACTTTTATGATGGCTAGATGCACTATTATGATGGACGGATGCACTTTTATGATGGCTAGATGCACTATTATGATGGACGGATGCACTTTTATGATGGATAGATGCACTATTATGATGGACGGATGCACTATTATGATGGCTAGATGCACTATTATGATGGACGGATGCACTTTTATGATGGCCAGATGCACTATTATGATGGCTAGATGCACTTTTATGATGGACGGATGCACTATTATGATGGATAGATGCACTTTTATGATGGACGGATGCACTTTTATGATGGCTAGATGCACTATTATGATGGACGGATGCACTATTATGATGGACGGATGCACTTTTATGATGGACGGATGCACTATTATGATGGATAGATGCACTATTATGATGGACGGATGCACTTTTATGATGGATAGATGCACTTTTATGATGGACGGATGCACTATTATGATGGATAGATGCACTATTATGATGGACGGATGCACTTTTATGATGGCTAGATGCACTATTATGATGGACGGATGCACTATTATGATGGATAGATGCACTATTATGATGGACGGATGCACTTTTATGATGGCTAGATGCACTTTTATGATGGACGGATGCACTATTATGATGGACGGATGCACTTTTATGATGGACGGATGCACTTTTATGTTGGACGGATGCACCATTATGATGGATAGATGCACTTTTATGATGGACGGATGCACTTTTATGATGGCTAGATGCACTATTATGATGGACGGATGCACTATTATGATGGACGGATGCACTTTTATGATGGACGGATGCACTTTTATGTTGGACGGATGCACCATTATGATGGATAGATGCACTATTATGATGGACGGATGCACTTTTATGATGGCTAGATGCACTATTATGATGGACGGATGCACTATTATGATGGCTAGATGCACTATTATGATGGACGGATGCACTATTATGATGGATAGATGCACTTTTATGATGGATGGATGCACTATTATGATGGATAGATGCACTATTATGATGGATAGATGCACTATTATGATGGACGGACGGATGCACTATTATGATGATAGATGCACTTTTATGATGGACGGATGCACTTTTATGATGGCTAGATGCACTATTATGATGGACGGATGCACTTTTATGATGGATAGATGCACTATTATGATGGACGGATGCACTATTATGATGGATAGATGCACTATTATGATGGACGGATGCACTATTATGATGGATAGATGCACTATTATGATGGACGGATGCACTATTATGATGGATAGATGCACTATTATGATGGACAGATGCACTTTTATGATGGACGGATGCACTATTATGATGGATAGATGCACTATTATGATGGATAGATGCACTATTATGATGGACGGACGGATGCACTATTATGATGATAGATGCACTTTTATGATGGACGGATGCACTTTTATGATGGCTAGATGCACTATTATGATGGACGGATGCACTATTATGATGGATAGATGCACTTTTATGATGGATGGATGCACTATTATGATGGATAGATGCACTATTATGATGGATAGATGCACTATTATGATGGACGGACGGATGCACTATTATGATGATAGATGCACTTTTATGATGGACGGATGCACTTTTATGATGGCTAGATGCACTATTATGATGGACGGATGCACTTTTATGATGGCTAGATGCACTATTATGATGGACGGATGCACTTTTATGATGGACGGATGCACTTTTATGATGGATAGATGCACTATTATGATGGACGGATGCACTATTATGATGGATAGATGCACTATTATGATGGACAGATGCACTTTTATGATGGATAGATGCACTATTATGATGGACGGATGCACTATTATGATGGATAGATGCACTATTATGATGGACGGATGCACTATTATGATGGATAGATGCACTATTATGATGGACGGATGCACTATTATGATGGATAGATGCACTATTATGATGGACGGATGCACTTTTATGATGGATAGATGCACTTTTATGATGGATAGATGCACTTTTATGATGGATGGATGCACTTTTATGATGGACGGATGCACTTTTATGATGGCTAGTAGGGCTGCTCGATTATGGAAAAAATCATAATCACGATTATTTTGGTCAATATTGAAATCACGATTATGTAACACGATTATTTCACATGACTTTGGGAATGTGTTGCATTTATTAAAAATACACCTTTCAACAATTCAATTGAAATTGTAACATTTGTTGTACTTTTTGAACTATTAAAATAAATAATATAACATATATTCAAATCAAAGTATAAAAGTATTCACGTAAAAATGATAACCACAAATAAATAAGATCAACAATATGGTTCGGCTAGATATGCTTTTCAGGTATGTCTAACATTAGTTTTCAGGTACAGAAATGTATCAAAAGTAAAATAACATTGCATATTTAAGTGCATAAATTAAAGATTAATTCTATTAAACTTACAAAAGCTATTCAATCAAGAGCGGTGAGTGATGTCCTTGTCTTTTGTTGTGCTACTGCCCCTTTAAGAGGATATGCGTCGTCTTTCTCGACTGTATAAAGTTCACTTAAGGCATATACAGACTATGTCTGCTAGGATACTCATCAAGATGGACATGTTGACATACGTTTTGTGTGAGTTTGTCCGTTCAAGAGCAAGACTTCAAAGAGAACTCAATATTTGCGCGCTGTGAGGCGCACATTTTCTCACAGCGCGCGCGTCTTCTCATTCGCGTCTTCTGGCACTAAACCCGGCGAAATGGCAGCACTCGCATGCATTGAACAAAGTTTACAAAGAGAGAATTATTTGAAAAATATGAAGGAAAAAAAGGACGTTTACACGGCACCCCTGCTCTCGTCAGTTTTTGTTTCTTTATTAGATTGTCATAGGTCACTCTTTCAAGTGGTTAAACAAATTCGTGATGTTCCCTTGCGTTGCAGCCACTACCAAATACCATGTAGCAAATCTTGCACGTAGCATATTTCTGCTCGTCGTCTGATTCCTCGAAGCCAAACTGTTCCCAGACAACGGAGTTGGTTTTGCCTTTTTTGCTCACCAAACGCTGCTGTAACTGCCCTCCTTCTGCCATCTTTACTCGCGCCGAGTTTTTAAATTCCAGCGGATGATATGCACACGAGACTCACGACCTGAGAGAGATTTGTGGCTTCGGGAGGGGCGGATGTTTCATTCAGAACGCAAGACAAAATAAGAGTGTTCTTGCAAAACTGAACATGGCAAAATAATCGTTTTTTCTCGATTGTACTATTTTGGTGATCGTTGGGAGGCAAAATCGAAATCGAAATTCGATTAATTGCACAGCCCTAATGGCTAGATGCACTTTTATGATGGATAGATGCACTTTTATGATGGACGGATGCACTATTATGATGGACGGATTCACTTTTATGATGGCTAGATGCACTTTTATGATGGATAGATGCACTTTTATGATGGACAGATGCACTTTTATGATGGACAGATGCACTTTTATGATGGACAGATGCACTTTTATGATGGACAGATGCACTTTTATGATGGACAGATGCACTTTTATGATGGACAGATGCACTTTTATGATGGACGGATGCACTTTTATGATGGACAGATGCACTTTTATGATGGACAGATGCACTTTTATGATGGACAGATGCACTATTATGATGGACAGATGCTCTTTTATGATGGACAGATGCACTTTTATGATGGACGGATGCCATTTTATAGACTTCACTGTCATTATAAAGCTTGGAAGAGCCAGGACATTATTAATATAATGTGTTTGTCTGAGAGAAGAATGTCACACACCTATGATGAGTAAATCATGGGGTCATTCTAATTTTAGGGTGAACTGTCCCTTTAAGTGTGTGTAGTCGCACCTGTGCCAGTGTTTTCTCTGAGTCTCCCACATAAGGCGAGAAGAGCTGAGCTCCGCTGAGGGAGAGGAAGGTGCAGTGTGAGGAAGAGGCGGCTGCTTTCACCAGCGTGGTCTTGGCACAGCCGGGCGGGCCGTAGAGCAGAACTCCTCTGGGCCGGGCCACGCCCATCCGCACCAGCGCCTCGGGGAACCTCATGGGCCACTCGATGCTCTGGGCACAAGAGAAGCGTCACGCAACAGAACAGAAGAACAGAAGAACAGAAGAACAGAAGAACAGAAGAACAGAAGACGCGGGACAGAGGGAACTCGTGTACAGTGTTCATTTCGTTGACGAATAATTTGTCATAATTTTCGTCAATGACCTTTTTTCACTGATGAAAACGAGACGATAACTAAATAAAAACTAGTGTTGGATGCCAAAAACTATAACAAAAATCAACGGTCATTTTTGTCAACAAATAAAAACGAGACGAAAATGTTAGGAAGGGACGATTAGGGAAGAGATCCAGTCAGAACTGATATATCCTGTGTAACAGATGCTGATCGAACCGCTGGAAAACACGGCTCACCCCCAATCCAGCTCCAGAGCGGCTCAATCAATAACACACACACACACACACACACACCCACACACCCCCAATCCAGCTCCAGAGCGGCTCAATCAATAACACACACACACACACACACACACACCCAATCCAGCTCCAGAGCGGCTCAATCAATAACACACACACACACACACACACACACCCAATCCAGCTCCAGAGCGGCTCAATCAATAACACACACACACACACACACACACACACACACACACACACACACCCCCAATCCAGCTCCAGAGCGGCTCAATCAATAACACACACACACACACACACACACACCCAATCCAGCTCCAGAGCGGCTCAATCAATAACACACACACACACACACACACACACCCAATCCAGCTCCAGAGCGGCTCAATCAATAACACACACACACACACACACACCCAATCCAGCTCCAGAGCGGCTCAATCAATAACACACACACACACACACACACACACACACACACACACACACACACACACACACACACACACACACACACACACACACACACACACACACACACCCCAATCCAGCTCCAGAGCGGCTCAATCAATAACACACACACACACACACACACACACACACACACACACACACACACACACACCCCCAATCCAGCTCCAGAGCGGCTCAATCAATAACACACACTTATGCCAGACCAGTGTTTATGAACTAATGCTGATGAATAATCACAATGTTTACTTTACGATGTTTATATAGTCATATGTTTTAGACGGTTGTAACGATGCATATTTTATCTCCTCATCTGAACTTGAATGAGCTCCTGCAACTGCAATAGTAAGGCGAGATTTCAAAATAAGAGTCCTGGTGTATTTCCAGCTTGTTTATAATTAAAAGTCACGCATTATATATTCGTTTTTGCTTACACAATAAACTGTATTTAATTTCATTCCCATTTAATTTATAGTCAGGAGGAAAGACCAGTATTAGACACATATTCAATAAAGTATCAGGGTTATAGTAGTTCACTAAAACCATAAAAAAAAAACTTTGTTACTTGAAATTAAATAAATGTTAACTGAAATTAAACAAAATAAAAAAACTTATTTGAAGCTTTAGCTTAACATGATATACTAACTAAAACAGAAATACAAACTTATACAAACTATTTAGATGTTTTTAAAAACAAACAAAAAAAGTGAATGGAGCTCTTTTTCGTGTATTTTTAATGTCAAAAACAAAATGATGTCAAAATGTCAGTTCAAGTGACAGTCGGTTATATAATACTTAAATGCTTAATGTATTACAATTTAACTAAGCTCATTAGATCTTAGGAGACTAAATCTACTGTAGACTGTAATCTTATGATATTTAGTCGACTAAAACTAGACTAATGCTGCGTTCACACCAAACGCGAATTGAGCGTCTGGCGCGAGTGATTTCAATGTTAAGTCAATGGAAAGGCGCGTTGACGCGCGTCTGGAGGTCCCGTGGCGCGGAAGGCGCGTTTCGCGCTGCGCGAAGGACGCGAATCCACCTCATTCGCGCATCCAGTTCGCGCGAATTGAGCGTCTTGCGTGTTACACGCGAGTGTTGCTTTTGTGCATTCACGCGTTTGAAGCGAATTCGCGTCTGACGCCCGAGTTGAAAAATTTGAACTTTGACGTCAATTCGCGCCGCGTTAACCAATCAGGAGCCTGCTCGCTGCTGTCACGTGGTAAAGTGACGTGATGAGAAACCCTGCATAAATTAAAAATAGTACTATTGTGTCACAAAATGTAGTTTTAAGACTTTTTCAAGTGGGAATGTAGTTGTTTAAAGCTCAAATCTGTGGTTTATTTATAAAGAGAGCTCCTATTTAATATAAAATAATCTTGTGTTTTTGGAGTTGTGAGCTCCAGGCGATCAGCGGGCGATCAGCGCTCATTAACCCCAGCGAGAGCAGCCTTTCCTCAGCCAGTCCTTCTGCATCTGCCGCTGCTCTGATGGCCTGTAGTGGTGCATCTTGTGTTGATCTAACGGCCGATCTTTGCTCTCATGAATCTATAATTTGTTGTCTGCCAAATCGTTTTGAATGAGGGCAAAGAGAAGTTTCATAACTTTATATTTTAAGGATATTTAAACATACATGCAGTGAAGATAATGTAGTTGCCTGGACCACATTTGTGTGGCTATTAATGCTTAATATATATGTTTAATGAAAATGAAAAGAGGCAGAGTGGTGTTTTATGACATATTTCTCCTGGAGTGCCTTGAACGCGCGTCAATTTCACTTCAAACGCTCGATTTCTACGCGCGTCCAACTCGCTGCGGACGCGCGAATGCATTCAAAATGTTCGCGCGTGAAACTAGACGCGGTAGACGCGATTTTGACGCTCTATTAGCGTTTGGTGTGAACGCAGCATTATACTAAAAACAATTCAGGTGACTAAAATATGACTAAAACTAAATGCATTTTAGTAAAAAGACTATGACTAAAACTAAATCAAAATATGCTGTCAAAATGAGCCCTGCTTGTACCTGTTTGAGTTTGAGCTTGACGTCCTCCAGGCCCCCGATCTGCTCCCAGCGGACGGGTCTGAGGTCCGTGACTCCTGCGGCGCTCCTCAAACACGACGGCTGAACCAGCCTCAGCGCCCGCAGGAAGTGCTGCATCGACACCGACTCGCCCGCCTGACGCCCACAGCGCATCACAACACCAGAACAAACCAGAGGCTTATGGGTAAAACATCAGTGAACCATAAGATATACATATAAAGGCTAGATCTCTAACGTCATCAGCGGCGGCCATCTTGTCACCGGCGGCCATCTTGTCACAGGCAGGGCTCTTTGGTGCCTGATGTAAGGCGAGTGATCTGAACTCAAATACTCTTATCTCGCTTCTCTGGTTTGGCTTCTTACACACGTTATTGACGTGGCTATAATTCTGGATTAGAGCTGCAACTAACGATAATTTTTTGTGTCGACTAATCTATCGATTATTTTCTCGATTAGTCGACTAATCTGGTGATTATTTTCCCTTTTAGTCGACTAATCTACCGATTATTTTTCAGGTAGTCGCCTAATCTGATGATAGTTTTTTGCTTAGTCGCCTAATCTAGTGCTTGTTTTCCGACTAGTCTCCTAATCTAATGATTGTTTTTCGCTTAGTCAACTAATCTAATGCTTATTTTTCACTTGGCCGACTAGTGTATCGATTCTTTTTTCGATTAGCCGACTAATCTAACGATTATTTTTCGATTAGCCGGCTAATCTGATGATTATTTTTCGCTTAGTCGCCTAATCTAATGATTGTTTTCGATTAGTCGCCAAATCTAATGCTTATTTTCATTTAGTCGACTAGTCTATCGATTCTTTTTCGATTAGCTGACTAATCGAATTATTATTTTTCGATTGGTCACCTAATCTAATGCTTATTTTAGTCACCTAGCCTATCGATTCTTTTCTGATTAGCCGACCAATCTAATGATTATTTTTCGCTTAGTCGACTAATCTAATGGTTGTTTTTCGGTTAGTCGACTAATCAAATAATTTTTTTTCCGCTTAGTCGACTAATCTAATGGCTGTTTTTCGGTTAGTCGACTAATCTAATGATTATTTCCTTTTAGTCGGCTAGTCTATCGATTCTTTTTCGATTAGCCGTCTAATCTAATGCTTATTTTCCGATTGGTCGCCTGATCTGATGGTTGTTTTCCGCTTAGTCAACTAATCTAATGCTTGTTTTCCGTTTAGTCGCCTAGTCTAGCGATTCTTTTCGATTAGCTGACTAATCTAATGATTTTGTTTTTGTTTAATCAACTATTCTAATGATTTTTTTCCGATTAGCCGACTAATCTAATGATTATTTTCAATTAGTCGCCTAATCTAATGATTTTTTGTTTTGTTTAGTCAACTATTCTAATGATTCTTTTTCGATTAGTCGACTAATCTGATGATTATTTTTCGCTTAGTCGCCTAATCTAATGATTGTTTTCGATTAGTCGCCAAATCTAATGCTTATTTTCATTTAGTCGACTAGTCTATCGATTCTTTTTCGATTAGCTGACTAATCGAATTATTATTTTTCGATTGGTCACCTAATCTAATGCTTATTTTAGTCACCTAGCCTATCGATTCTTTTCTGATTAGCCGACCAATCTAATGATTATTTTTCGCTTAGTCGACTAATCTAATGGTTGTTTTTCGGTTAGTCGACTAATCAAATAATTTTTTTTCCGCTTAGTCGACTAATCTAATGGTTGTTTTTCGGTTAGTCGACTAATCAAATAATTTTTTTTCCGCTTAGTCGACTAATCTAATGGCTGTTTTTCGGTTAGTCGACTAATCTAATGATTATTTCCTTTTAGTCGGCTAGTCTATCGATTCTTTTTCGATTAGCCGTCTAATCTAATGCTTATTTTCCGATTGGTCGCCTGATCTGATGGTTGTTTTCCGCTTAGTCAACTAATCTAATGCTTGTTTTCCGTTTAGTCGCCTAGTCTAGCGATTCTTTTCGATTAGCTGACTAATCTAATGATTTTGTTTTTGTTTAATCAACTATTCTAATGATTTTTTTCCGATTAGCCGACTAATCTAATGATTATTTTCAATTAGTCGCCTAATCTAATGATTTTTTGTTTTGTTTAGTCAACTATTCTAATGATTCTTTTTCGATTAGTCGACTAATCTAATGATTCTTTTTCCGGATTAATCTGATGATTCTTTTTTACTGATTATTGTATTTCAAAGAGGGTAGTGAATTTGTATATTATTTTAACATGAAATCAATGAATGACAACAATATTAATTGTATTTCAGGGAGGGTAGTGTACTTAAGCCATTTTATAATGAAATATATAAAACACAAGAAGCATTTTAAACATTATGTATAACTAATGATACTATTCATCATAAAATGTATACAGAGTAGGCCAAATTAGGAAATGTTGTTTACTATAATAGTTGAGTATGATTTACTTATTGATTTGTGTCAATAGTAAATGAAAATACACTTGTATTAATCTGCAAAAGGTTCACAAAGAGGAGTTTCAGCAGTGTTAATGTAGAACTAGTCGTCTATTTTGAAGATATACATGTGCGTAAACAACGACTAAAGCTGCCAGAAGTTTTTGCCCAAACTTCAAAGACACATATAAATGATTAAAACTAGAGGCATATCTTAACTTTAATGTTACTTTAATCATGTAAACTACCTATATACAAGAACACCGGAAAAATGTGACCGAATGGACAATATTCGTCTGTATTTACAATACACACGCCACGGTTCAGTTGCGCGAGACGAACACCGGCAGTGTGAAAACCAATGATTCTAATCATTCCAATCATTATTCTAGATCTGTTCTATTCTAGAACGTAAATAATGTGACGCGTCCTCGACGTATTTTCGTAGTTGCAGCCCTATTCTGGATTAGTGTTAGACCGATATATCGGGCTGATAATTGCGTGTATCGGCCGATATAAGGCTGCTGCGTTCGTCGATATTTTTCCCCTGCATTATTTCCAGTCAGGCGTCCACAGGGCAGCTCTCACCGTCTTCAAACTCTCTCGCTCTCCCTCGCGCATATTAATCAAAATCAATTGAGAATTGACGCGATGGTAAAAGGTGGAAAGACTGAAGTTTCACGTGGAGCATTGGGAGATTTTCTCCTGAATTACCGCTGGTGTTGCTCTAGAAGAGATTCAGTGAAGTGCACATACACTCTAAACAATGCTGGGTTAAAAATAACCCAAGTTGGGTTGAAAATATTAATGGACTAACATTTAACCCAACCGCTGGGTCAAAACAACCCAATTGCTGGGTTAGTCCATATTCAAGCCAACTTGGGTTATTTTTAACCCAGCATTTTTTAGAGTGTAACCATTAAATGACTAGGTTGTAAATAGTTGTAAATGAAGTATAGTCCAGTCAGTGTGCACTTTATTATGCTGCTCGCTTGTTGATACTGTGCGCAATAGTGTCATTATTTTATTTATGCTTAAATATTTATTTTCACCACTGAACTCTTTTTTTTTCGTTCTACCTCACCTGTTTTTACTATTTGTTATATTGTTTTTTTTAGTTCGATAAATGTTCCTTTTTTAAATTGTAAATTTTAAATTGTTATCATCTTGATCATTGTGTCATTTTTATGTTGTAAATTGAGGGAGCAAAAGCAGTATCGGCAAAAAAAAGAAAATCGGCAGCCTGTATCGGTCATCGGCTAAGGCTGATGAAAAAAAAATCGGTATCGCTACTAAAAAATCCATATCGGTCGATCCCTCGTCATAACTACATCTCTGATGTTTATAACAAACCAAGCCGTTTGAAAATCGGTAGAAAATATAGCAAGATATGGTTATTTTAAAAAGTAAACGCACCATTAAAACACAATGAGTGAGCGAGCGGACTGAGACAAGATGGCCGCCAGGTGACATCTAGGCTTTCTTGTGTATTTCTACGAGTGCTCGAACCGGCGAGTGTCTCATGGCCTGCAGCGCCGCCTCTCGACTGAGCGCGCTCAGATCCGCTCCGACGAATCCACAGGTCATTTCAGCCACAGCGTTCAGGTCCACATCAGGGCAGAGCGGCATCTGCTGGCACACACACCTCAGGATACCTGCCCGCTGCAGCAGCGACGGCGCGCCCATCACCACCTGCCGACACACGGGCGGACATCAACTCTCCACCGGCCACTGTGGACATTTCAAAATCTACCAGCCACTCAATGCTTTTAACCAACAATGTGTAACTGCATGTGGAAATTAATACTACAAGCTCTACAACACTCAAAGGGTTTGTTCACCCAAAAATGTAAATTGTGTCATGAATGACTGAGCCTCATGTGGTTGGACACCCGTCAGACCTCCGTTCATCTTCAGACACAAATGAAGATATTTTAGTGTAAATCTGATGCTCTGAAAGGCCTCCATTGGCTCAACTTTACACTCTCAAGACCCTTAAAAGACACTAAAGACTAAAGTTACAAAGTCCATCTCACTACAGCGGCTCTACAATAACTTTATGAAGACGAGAATAGTTTCTGTGCGCAAAAAAACCCTAAATAACGACTTATATAGTGATGACGATTTCAAAACACAGCATCATGAAGCTTCAGAGCGTTATGAATCAGTGAGTCGATTCAGCGGTTCAGAGCGTTATGAATCAGTGAGTCGATTCAGCGGTTCAGAGCGTTATGAATCAGTGAGTCGATTCAGCGGTTCAGAGCGTTATGAATCAGTGAGTCGATTCAGCGGTTTGGAGCATTATGAATCAGTGAGTCGATTCAGCGGTTCAGAGTGTTATGAATCAGTGAGTTGATTCAGCAGTTCAGAGTGTTATGAATCAGTGAGTCGATTCAGCGGTTTGGAGCGCCAAATTTCAGCGGTTTGACACGCGATCCGAATCATCATTCGGCTCAGTGATTCATAACGCTCTGAACCGCTGAATCGACTCACTGATTCATAACACTCTGAACTGCTGAATCAACTCACTGATTCATAACACTCTGAACCGCTGAATCGACTCACTGATTCATAATGCTCCAAACCGCTGAATCGACTCACTGATTCATAACGCTCTGAACCGCTGAATCGACTCACTGACTCATAACGCTCTGAACCGCTGAATCGACTCACTGACTCATAACGCTCTGAAGCTTCATGATGCCGTGTTTTGAAATCGTCATCTCTATATAAGTCGTTATTTAGGGTTTTTTTGCGCACAGAAACTATTCTCGTCTTCATAAAGTTATTGTAGAGCCGCTGTAGTGAGATGGACTTTGTAACTTTAGTCTTTAGTGTCTTTTAAGGGTCTTGAGAGTGTAAAGTTGAGCCAATGGAGGCCTTTCAGAGCATCAGATTTACACTAAAATATCTTCATTTGTGTCTGAAGATGAACGGAGGTCTGACGGGTGTCCAACCACATGAGGCTCAGTCATTAATCACACAATTTACAGTTTTGGCTGAACTAACCCTTTAACTCTCTCCACCGGCCACTGTGGACATTTCAAAATCTACCAGCCACTCAATGTTTTTAACCAACAATGTGTAACTGCATGTGGAAATTAATACTACAAGCTCTACAACACTTAAGCCAGGGCTCGACATTAACGCTTGTCCCGGACAAGTGGATTTTTTGAAGGGGCAAGTGAAAGAGAATTTTACTTGCCCGATGGACAAGTGTCCTGATAAAACGTCTTTAAAGGGTTAGTTCAGCCAAAACTGTAAATTGTGTCATTAATGACTGAGCCTCATGTGGTTGGACACCCGTCAGACCTCCGTTCATCTTCAGACACAAATGAAGATATTTTAGTGTAAAGCTGATGCTGAGAAAGGCTTCAGATAGGCCTCCATTGGCATTCAGTACATTTACACTCACAAGACCCATAAAAGGCTCTAAAAACATCGTTACAAAGTCCATCTCACCACAGTGACTCTACAATAATCTTACGATCAGAATGGTCCGAAACTTGGTGACTTTATTGGTACTTGGTACATGAACACCCACCCCTCCCAAAAAAAAAAAAAAGCCACACTCAGGACCTTCGGTTCAAAAATGACCCCCATAGGAAATGAATGGGAAATATGAAAATACAGTTTTTTTGTGCATACAATCTACAAATCAGCCAGAATGCAGAAAAAAACACTCAACAGTGAAGATCTCTAAAATATCAAGAGTGCAAAACAGACAAAAACACACACACACACACACACACAACACAACTAGCTTTTGGAATGGCACGCGTTAATTTGTGTGTGTGTTTTTGTGTGTGTGTGTGTGTGTGTGTGAGTGTATTTGTCTGTTTTGCACTCTTGATGTTTTAGAGATCTTCACTGTTGAGTCCTTTTTTCTGCATCCTGGCTGATTTGTAGCTTGTGCGCACAAAAAAACTCTGTATTTTCATATTTTTGCAAATTTCCCATTAATTTCCTATGCGGGTCATTTTTGACCCGAAGGTCCTGAGTGTGATTATTTTTTTTACGACGACCACTTAGACTTTTCAAATCCATTTCCTTGTGTGTACATATACCAAGTACCAATAAAGTCACCAAGTTTCGGACCATTCCGATGAAGCTACGATTTTTATTTATTTATTATAAAACGCTTCGGGTCATTTTTGACCCAAAGTACCCCATAGGGTTAATTACCTCTCTGTCGAACCTCCCGTGAAATGTATTTAAAATGTATTGTCAGTGTTGCGCTGGCAGATCACGTGGGTAGGGGACTTTTTTACTGTGTGTGTGTGTGTGTGTGTGTGTATGGATGACCATGTCTGTCAGCCACCACCGAAGACCATTTTTGACCCAGGAAAAACCCTGCTATTATAGATTTATATTTAAGTACCTCTATATTATAAACAGATAGAATGGAAGGTAAGTGAGTGTCGGTGGTTTAGAAATAGTTGACAGAATGGCAGTTAATGGATCTGATGAGCCTCTCCAACTGTCAACATTTGAATTTTGTCAGTTGGAGTTTGAATAGTCTTGGCTCATTTAAACATTCCGTCAATGGATTTTTCCAAGTTTTGATCGTCAATTTTAGGAAAACCGTAAGTCTTATCAGTTAGAATAGAGATATAGATATTAGGGGTGCACCGATCCGACTTTTTCAGTCCCGATACCGATCCGATACTATTGTTGAATTAATAATAAACTGTATATCTTCCACCTTATACCTTCCTTGAAGAGACTAAAGGCACCAGACTTTACTAACTAAACATAACTAAGACAAAATAACAGATGTATGTAAAGTGTTGAATTCTTATTTATTTAAAAAACAATTGTGCATTCAAATCTAAAATAGAATGTAATCAAACTTCTTTAAATAAATAAAATGTAGCAGTGGAAACAAAAAACAGTCAAACATACAATAGTAATCTGACAGTTACCAAACATTTTTTACACTACAGATAATTGTTTTGGTATATAATCATATCAATATTAAAAAGTAGTATTCAAAATTAACAAATAGTCTTAATTTTCTGCCATATGCAATTTAATAAAAATGATCAGCTAGCTAATAACAACTTTGTTCTGGTTTCACCTCACTCCTGTCTAAATGATTGTAGGCTAGGCCTATTTATTTTACTACACATTGTCAACAAAAATAAGCTGAAATACTGTTGATAATTAAAAATAATTCTTACTACCCACTCTTGCTTAATTGGGTAAGCACACTTGTGTTCTCATTTCAGATGCGTTCTGAGTAAATTAATAAACTGATTCATGAGTTCAGTGTTGGACAGATCAGTTGTTCTAATCTAACCAGTCGTTAAAATGATTCGGTTCAAAGGAGTCATTAGGTCGCGAATCGGACATTAGCAGACGCGTTGTGTGCGAATCCCGTCTGTTAGAACATCGCGAAAGATGTCAACACACAGAAAACACTTCATAACTGGATATAATTTGTCTCCCGCTTATTGAAAGTATGCTTTATGTCAGCTGGTCAGAGAAGAGTCAACATTTTTTGAGCGCAATGCACACCCAGCGGTAATTCAAGGACAAAATTGTCCGAATGTGTCACGTGCAACATGGTTTCGGTCTTCCGACCTTTAGATTTGGAATTGGATTAATATGTGAAATATGAGAGAGCTAACGCTGATTATTTTGAAGACCCAGAGAGCGCGCGCGGGGGAGGAGCTCTCTGGTCGGTCTCTCTCAGTCACAAGCGCAGCATCTGTTCTACAAACAATAACTCGTCAAATTAGGCTTTGGCGGCCATCAAAAAGGAAAGACCCTGACTTTGCAGTAATACCACCTCCCCTCGAAACATTTAAGTTACTTTGCAGACATTGCAAACAGCCGACGAACTAGTTGGCGTGGCAAGCGTGAAATATCTCCTCCACACCGACTCTCTGGCTCGCTCCATGTTGCTTCTAGCATGCGACACACGTGAAGCTGACGAATGACGTAGGTTCTGCTGCGACGGAAAAAAAACACCTGGATCGGCTTGTGGATCTGTTCATTTTTCCGATCCCCGATCCAGCTATTTTGTCAGTATCGCGGCCGATATCCGATCCTAATATCGGATCGGTGCACCCCTAATAGATATAGCACGCTAAATCAGAACATGCTGAAGTTCTGAGCCGAGTTTGGAGTTTGTAGAGTTAAGGAGGAGTTACAGTTGTAAATTTTAGGGTCAGAAGACAATAGGATGGCTCTAATAAATATCGGTTATAGGGCACAAAAAAAAAAAAAAAAAATGATCGGTATCGGTTCTAAAAAATAAAAAAAATCAATATCGGTTGATCACTACTCGTATAGATTTATATGTAAGTACCTCTCTGTCGAACCTCCCGGGCCTCCGGAGCACCAGGTCCAAGTTTTGATCGTCAATTTTAGGAAAACCTTAAGTCTTATCAGTTATGCAGAAGTTCTGAGCCAAGTTTGGAGTTTGTAGAGTTAAGGAGGAGTTACAGTTGTACATTTTAGGGTCAGAAGACAATAGGATTTCAGTAAGTTGGCTCTCTCAAGCCAACTTAATAAATATCGGTTCTGTATATCGGTTATCGGGCACAAATAAACAAAAATGATCGGTATCGGTTCTAAAAAAAAAAAAAACATATCGATTCTGTATATCGGTTATCGGGCACATAAAAAAATGTATCGGTTTCGGTAAAAAAAAAAAAAAAAAAAAAATCAATATCGGTTCTGTATATCAGTTATCGGGCAAAAAAAATAAAAAAATTACCGGTATCGGTTCTAAAAAAAAAAAAAAAAAAAAAAATCAATATCGGTTATCGGGCACATAAAAAAAAAAATTATCGGTATCGGTAAAAAAATAATAAAAAAAATCAATATCGGTTCTGTATTTAGGTTATCGGGCACAAAAAAACTAAATTATCGGTTTAGGTTCTAAAAAAAAAACTAAAAAAAACAATATCGGTTCTGTATATCGGTTATCGGGCACATAAAAAAAAAAAAATTATCGTATCGGTTCCAAAAAAAAAAAAAAAATCAATATCGGTTCTGTATATCGGTTATCGGGCACATAAAAAAATAATAATATAGTTTTCGGTTCAAAAAAAAAACAAAAAAAATCAATATTGGTTCTCGGGCACATAAAAAATAATAATATCGGTATTGGTTCTAAAAAAAAAACAAAAAAAAACAATATCGGTTCTGTATATCGGTTATCGGGCACAAAAAAACAAAAATTATCGGTACTAAAAAAAACGATATTAGTCGATCACTACTCATATTTATGTATATTTATGTGCAAGTACCTCTCTGTCGAACCTCCCGGGCCTGCGGAGCGCCGGGTCGAGAGCGTCCGGTCGGTTGGTGGCTCCGATGATGACGAAGCCCTCATGGCTCCCGATGGCGTCCATCAGGGTCAGCAGCTGAGCCACCAGCCGGTTCTCCGGGGCGCTGCCCGTCCGCCGCGGGCACAGCGAGTCGATCTCATCGATGAGCAGAACACACGGGCCGTCCTCCGCCTCCGCCCGCGCCTGAGCGAACACCGCCCGCAGGTTCTCCTCGCTCTCCCCGGGTCGCGACCCCGTGACCCCCGGCCCGTTCACCGTCACCAGCGCGGCCCCGGTGCCCTGAGCGACGGCCCGCACCAGCCGGGTTTTCCCCACGCCGGGCGGGCCAATCAGGAGCAGCCCTCGGGGGCAGGACACGCCCAGCTGGCGGAGGGCCCGCGGGTACCGCAGAGGAAGCGTGATCATGTCTCTCAGCGCCGCGAACACCGGCTCCACCTCGCCCAGGGCCTCCACCGGGCCCCGCCGGCTCCGCAGGTTCTGGACGGGGTGGATGGCGCTGATCTCCACACGGGTCCGATTGGTCACCTGACCCGCTCTCTGCGCGCCCGCATTCATGGCCTCCACCCGCACAAACCCGCCGCGCCCACAGCACAGCTCCACCAGGTGGCCCTCGTGCACATAGAGCCCGTCCAGCAGCTCCAGAACGCTCCGCTCGGACGCCGGGCCCTCGGGCTCCCGGAACACGGACACCCTCAGGCGGGTCAGCCGGGGGCACTTCAGCGGTTTGATGAGCCGCGGGTCGAGTGTGAGTCCGCGGAGTGTGTGTGCGCTGAGGTCCGGCGTGGCACAGCGGGTGCTGATGGTCAGGAGCCCGTCCACAAGGTCCCGCCGGGGCCAGGCCGTGCACACACACGAGCCCTGCAGAACCCGGAGCAGAACCGGAGAACCCAGCCTCAGCCCCAGCCTGGACATCAGAGCCGGGCCCAGCCGGCAGCGCTGAGTGTGTGTGTCCACGCCATCTGGGGGCAGCACTCTCACACACTCCACACACTCCATACGCTCCATACGCTCCACACGCTCCACACGCGTCATCTCAGATCAACGGCTGTCTGGGGGAACACACACACACGATAACATCATCAGAG
>NC_137115.1:58187403-58204903 GCF_949357685.1 Gobio gobio | reverse complement strand
TGACAGTATATGTGACAGTATAGAGTATATATGACAGTATATGTGACAGTATGTATGACAGTATAGAGTATATATGACAGTATATGTGACAGTATGTATGACAGTATAGAGTATATATGACAGTATATGTGACAGTATGTATGACAGTATAGAGTATATATGACAGTATATGTGACAGTATGTATGACAGTATAGAGTATATATGACAGTATATGTGACAGTATAGAGTAAATATGACAGTATAGCGTATATATGACAGTATATGTGACAGTATGTATGACAGTATAGAGTATATATGACAGTATATGTGACAGTATGTATGACAGTATAGAGTATATATGACAGTATATGTGACAGTATGTATGACAGTATAGAGTATATATGACAGTATATGTGACAGTATGTATGACAGTATAGAGTATATATGACAGTATATGTGACAGTATGTATGACAGTATAGAGTATATATGACAGTATAGAGTATATATGACAGTATATGTGACAGTATAGAGTAAATATGACAGTATAGCGTATATATGACAGTATATGTGACAGTATAGAGTATATATATATATATATATATATATATATATATATATATATATATATATATATATATATGACCAGTGTTGGGCACGTTACTTTAAAAAAGTAATTAGTTATAGTTACTAGTTACTTCTTACAAATAGTAACTGAGTTAGTAACTGAGTTACATCATTATAAAAGTAACTAATTACCAGGGAAAGTAATTACTGTGTTACTTTTTTTTTTTTTTTCAAATGTTCAAATATGTCAAATAACTTGGATGCCCCCAATATTAGATATGTTAAATGAATGAATTGGACACTAAATAGAATAAATTATTATTATAAAACATTGTACATTAATGTACACTATTGTAATGTTGCTGTGGGACAATGTAAGAGACACCTATCAAATTCAATGCATTATTGTAAATATTATCAGTAGGCCTACTATAGTGTAAATATTGTGTAAATATTATCAGTATTATACTTTCCTTTGGTAGTGGAACTCACGTTATCACCTGGGTTTTTAGCCACTAATTTTGTGGCATATGATGATGTGAGGCGCTTCAGAATCACTTGCCACCGGCGTGTAGAGACTCTTTCTTCCTGGGCATAAGTTGCATGTTACATAAATATTCTTACCTTTCACCTCAACGAGGGAAAAGTAGCGCTTATACTTCCAGTTTGCGAAAGCTACCTTTGAAGTCGTTGGACCATCGCTGAATGTGCATATGTGTGTGCGTCATTGGTGTGTGTGTGTGTGTGTGTGTGTGTGTGTGTGAACCATAGACCGTGAAAAAAATAGGTGTGAACTCAACCTATCAACTTCAACCTTGTCTCCCACCCACCAATCATCATCAGTTATGTGCACCACCGCACCCACCCCCAACACGCATGGCTGGTGCGCGCGCACACACACACACACACACACACACACACACACACACACACACGTTGCAGGTCCGACTGACAGAGAGCCTATTCGGATGAAAAGCGCTTCAGTGAGCTCAATTATAGTAACGCGACTAACGCCGCTTTTTTTCCCCTCAGTAACGCTAACGGCGTTGTAACGGGAGGAACAGTAATTCGTTTGATTACTCGTTACTGAAAAAAATAATTCCGTTAGTAACGCCGTTATTCCCATCACTGTATATGACAGTATAGAGTATATATGACAGTATATATGACAGTATAGAGTATATATGACAGTATAGAGTATATATGACAGTATATGTGACAGTATAGAGTAAATATGACAGTATATATGACAGTATAGAGTATATATGACAGTATATATGAGAGTATAGAGTGTATATGACAGTATAGAGTATATATGACAGTATATATGACAGTATAGAGTAAATATGACAGTATATATGACAGTATAGAGTATATATGACAGTATATATGACAGTATAGAGTAAATATGACAGTATATATGACAGTATAGAGTATATATGACAGTATAGAGTATATATGACAGTATATATGACAGTATAGAGTATATATGACAGTATATATGACAGTATAGAGTATATATGACAGTATAGAGTATATATGACAGTATATGTGACAGTATAGAGTAAATATGACAGTATATATGACAGTATAGAGTATATATGACAGTATATATGACAGTATAGAGTGTATATGACAGTATAGAGTATATATGACAGTATATATGACAGTATAGAGTAAATATGACAGTATATATGACAGTATAGAGTATATATGACAGTATATATGACAGTATAGAGTGTATATGACAGTATATATGACAGTATATGTGTCAGTATAGAGTAAATATGACAGTATATATGACAGTATAGAGTATATATGACAGTATATGTGACAGTATAGAGTAAATATGACAGTATATATGACAGTATATGTGACAGTATAGAGTATATATGACAGTATATATGACAGTATATGTGACAGTATAGAGTATATATGACAGTATATGTGACAGTATATGTGACAGTATAGAGTATATATGACAGTATATATGACAGTATAGAGTATATATGACAGTATATGTGACAGTATAGAGTATATATGACAGTATATATGACAGTATATGTGACAGTATATGTGACAGTATAGAGTATATATGACAGTATATATGACAGTATATGTGACAGTATAGAGTATATATGACAGTATATGTGACAGTATAGAGTATATATGACAGTATGTATGACAGTATAGAGTATATATGACAGTATACATGACAGTATATGTGACAGTATAGAGTATATATGACAGTATATGTGACAGTATAGAGTATATATGACAGTATATATGACAGTATATGTGACAGTATAGAGTATATATGACAGTATATGTGACAGTATAGAGTATATATGACAGTATATGTGACAGTATAGAGTATATATGACAGTATATATGACAGTATGTATGACAGTATAGAGTATATATGACAGTATATATGACAGTATATGTGACAGTATAGAGTATATATGACAGTATATGTGACAGTATAGAGTATATATGACAGTATATATGACAGTATAGAGTATATATGACAGTATATATGACAGTATAGAGTATATATGACAGTATATGTGACAGTATAGAGTATATATGACAGTATATGTGACAGTATAGAGTATATATGACAGTATATATGACAGTATATGTGACAGTATAGAGTATATATGACAGTATATGTGACAGTATAGAGTATATATGACAGTATATGTGACAGTATAGAGTATATATGATAGTATATATGACAGTATGTATGACAGTATAGAGTATATATGACAGTATATATGACAGTATATGTGACAGTATAGAGTATATATGACAGTATATGTGACAGTATAGAGTATATATTACAGTATATATGACAGTATAGAGTATATATGACAGTATATATGACAGTATAGAGTATATATGACAGTATATGTGACAGTATAGAGTATATATGACAGTATATGTGACAGTATAGAGTATATATGACAGTATATGTGACAGTATAGAGTATATATGACAGTATATGTGACAGTATAGAGTATAAATGACAGTATATATGACAGTATAGAGTATATATTGACTCGATTCTACAAATCCACACCCCCACCAGAAGCCTTGGTTCAGCTAAGGAGCGAAGGCTTGTGGTACCATCACAGAGAGGCAAAAAATCCCTTTCCAGAACATTTTCATTCAACGTTCCCAGCTGGTGGAACGATCTTCCCACCGCCATCCGAAATGCTGATTCGTTGACAACATTCAAAGGTCAACTAAAAACTCATCTCTTCCATGAGCACTTAACCTCTTAATAAAAAAAATAAAAAAAATAATTTCCTTTCCTCTTTCTCCTCCTCTTTCCCTCCCTACGCTAGCCTGTGCTACACTGAGTAATGTACACGGACCAAGTATTTCAGGCACTTGTTGCGCTCACTCGACTCTTCACGACCAATCGCTTATTGTACCCCCAAGTTGTAAGTCGCTTTGGATAAAAGCGTCTGCTAAATGCATAAATGTAAATGTAAATGTAAATATATATATATAAATATATATATATATATATATATATATATATATATATATATATATATATATATATATGACAGTATAGAGTATATGACAGTAAATATGACAGTATAGATTATATATATGACAGTATAGAGTATATATGACAGTATAGAGTATATGTGACAGTATAGAGTATATATGACAGTATAGAGTATATATGACAGTATAGAGTATATATGACAGTATATATGACAGTATAGAGTATATATGACAGTATAGAGTATATATATGACAGTAAATATGACAGTATAGAGTATATGTGACAGTATAGAGTATATATATGACAGTATATATGACAGTATATAGTATATATGACAGTATAGAGTATATATATGACAGTATAGAGTATATGTGACAGTATAGAGTATATATATGACAGTATATATGACAGTATAGAGTATATATGACAGTATAGAGTATATATGACAGTATAGAGTATATGTGACAGTATAGAGTATATATGACAGTATATATGACAGTATAGAGTGTATATGACAGTATAGAGTATATATGACAGTATATATGACAGTATAGACTATATATGACAGTATAGAGTATATGTGACAGTATAGAGTATATATGACAGTATAGAGTATATGTGACAGTATAGAGTATATATGACAGTATAGAGTATATATGACAGTATAGAGTATATGTGACAGTATAGAGTATATATGACAGTATATATGACAGTATAGAGTATATATGGCAGTATAGAGTATATATGACAGTATATATGACAGTATAGAGGTATATATGACAGTATAGAGTATATATGACAGTATAGAGTATATATGACAGTATAGAGGTATATATGACAGTATAGAGTATATATGACAGTATATATGACAGTATAGAGGTATATATGACAGTATAGAGTATATATGACAGTATAGAGTATATATGACAGTATAGAGGTATATATGACAGTATAGAGTATATATGACAGTATATATGACAGTATAGAGTATATATGACAGTATAGAGTAGGGCTGTAACGATTTGACCAAAAATAAAAACCTCGATTAATTGAACATTTGACCTCGATTACGATTAATGAGCGATTATTTTTCTTTCTTTCTTTTTTTTTGCCCTCATAAGGTTTTTGAGTAAGTTCACTGATAAGGTTTGTACTGTAAATAATTTCTACTATTAAAGGTGGAATTTTTTTTTCTAATGAAAAAGTGCATTGTGATTTTAAAGTACTTGAAGGAAACGGTTGACTTTCAGCAGTTATTGATGTCTGTGGGGCAGATTTATGTTAGTTGTACATCAGATACAGATACATTAACACAGTAGTAGACCTACATTACATTTATCTGGATGCATTAATGAGAGAGAGATTGTGTGTGAATTACTCATTCCGTCTCTATTCATTATGAAGCTGTGGTTTGTACTTACTTCAAAGGTATTAAAATGTATGCTATAACAGTTGAGTTTCTAAGCTACTTTAGTGACTTTACTATAGTCACAGCTTCTGTCTGAGTGTTCGTTTGTCAAAATATATCAGGCATTAGTTCAACATAATACACATCTGATGGTCGAAACTCGCTTTCATGTTCAAACTGGCAGGTCTTAAACCACCTACAAATGACAAGCTTTGTGAGGACGCAGGTGAGAGGTCTGCCTTCAGGGCGCGCGCTGTCAGAGACGCGACACGGCTCGGCTCTGTCACTGAAAAAAGCTGAGCACTGAACTGAGAAGTTTTCCGTATTGTTGTTGTTGAATAGTTCACAATCGCTTTAAATGTTCAAACTGGCAAGCCTTTAAACGCATTTACTTGACAAACTTTATGAGCACGAAAGTGCAAGCGGCTTCGGGGCTTGCGCGCGCCGTCTGTGTGTGTGTGTGTGTGTCTGTGTGTCAGTGCGTAGGCTATAAGAACAGCAATTAACTGACCTGTATAAACTGAGTAAAACATGCAGCTACTATAGTGATTGTGGGCATCTATAAACACAGATAACTGCTCCTGCTTCTCTCTGTGTGCCTGCAAACTGACCTTGATGTGACTGACGGGGCGGAGTCACGTGAAAACCGAAATAACCGACATGGGAAAAATAAGTCGGTTAGAGGTTCTGAATGTCGGTTTTGGTTATTTTTCGATTAATCGTACAGCCCTAGTATAGAGTATATATGACTGTATATATGACAGTATAGAGTATATATGACAGTATATAGTGTATATGACAGTATATAGGACAGTATAGAGTATATATGACAGTATATATGACAGTATATAGTGTATATGACAGTATATATGACAGTATAGAGTATATATGACAGTATAAATGACAGTATAGAGTATATATGACAGTATATATGACAGTATAGAGTATATATGACAGTATATATGACAGTATATAGTGTATATGACAGTATATAGGACAGTATAGAGTATATATGACAGTATAGAGTATATATGACAGTATATAGTGTATATGACAGTATATAGGACAGTATAGAGTATATATGACAGTATATATGACAGTATATAGTGTATATGACAGTATATATGACAGTATAGAGTATATATGACAGTATAAATGACAGTATAGAGTATATATGACAGTATATATGACAGTATAGAGTATATATGACAGTTTATATGACAGTATAGAGTATATATGACAGTATAGAGTATATATGACAGTATAGAGTATATATGACAGTATATATGACAGTATAGATTATATATGACAGTATATATGACAGTATAGAGTGTATATGACAGTATAGAGTATATATGACAGTATAGAGTATATATGACAGTATATATGACAGTATAGATTATATATGACAGTATATATGACAGTATAGAGTATATATGACAGTATAGAGTATATATGACAGTATATATGACAGTATAGAGTATATATGACAGTATATATGACAGTATAGAGTGTATATGACAGTATATAGTATATATGACAGTATAGAGTATATATGACAGTATAGAGTATATATGACAGTATATATGACAGTATAGAGTATATATGACAGTATATATGACAGTATAGAGTGTATATGACAGTATATATGACAGTATATATGACAGTATAGAGTATATATGACAGTATATATGACAGTATAGAGTGTATATGACAGTATATATGACAGTATATATGACAGTATAGAGTGTATATGACAGTATAGAGTATATATGACAGTATATATGACAGTATAGAGTATATATGACAGTATAGAGTATATATGACAGTATATATGACAGTATAGAGTATATATGACAGTATATATGACAGTATAGAGTGTATATGACAGTATAGAGTATATATGACAGTATATATGACAGTATAGAGTATATATGACAGTATATATGACAGTATAGAGTATATATGACAGTATATATGACAGTATAGAGTGTATATGACAGTATATATGACAGTATATATGACAGTATAGAGTGTATATGACAGTATAGAGTATATATGACAGTATATATGACAGTATAGAGTGTATATGACAGTATAGAGTATATATGACAGTATATATGACAGTATAGAGTATATATGACAGTATATATGACAGTATAGAGTGTATATGACAGTATAGACAGCGCGTTGTTTGTGTTTGAGCTCCGTCAAATTGATTCATAATCCTTGATTTTCTCCTTAATACTCGCTTACAAAAGAATACTTTCTATTATTTACAGCGTGTGAACATATCTCTGATACGATTCTCTATAAAAAACAATCGGATTGCTTTGATATCGCTACTTATATCCGAACTTCCGCTACTAGCCGTAGCCCGCTAGCCTTGCACGCGTGGTAACTTGTTTAACGTTACACCCGGTAAACACTGATAGCTACAATTCGCCATCGTAGCACTTCTGCTACAATGGCGAATAACTCGGATGTGTGTCTAATGTTACCTTTGAGTGCAGGTGAGGACACGTTCGAGCTGCATTCGGTGCAGTTGGAGTTGCAGTCGTTGGAGAGGCAGATTCGCGGCCTTCTAGACAGACAAGCTGTGCTGAGAGAGCGGCGAACGGCGCTTGAAACATCACGCGCCGATGCGCACAAGTCAGTGGATACTAACATTTTGACTCCGACCTCGTCTACTCCGCGTGTTTCTCTGCACAGGACCCAAGCACCCAGGACGCGATCATCATCCCTGGCTTCGTTCACTCCGGCACCGACACAGCGCCATGGACCCTGGGTGTTTCCACAGTGGAAGACGCGAGCCAGGACCAGAGCGAGGACCTCTCCGCCCCTCCCGGTCTTCGAGATCTCCACCCGGAACCGCTTCTCCCCTCTTCGCGAGACGGAACGCGACGCTGTGGTCATCGGTACTTCCATCGTCCGGCATGTCCACGCTACCTCAGGTAAAGGCAAGGTAATCACTCACTGCTTTCCTGGTGCTCGTGTTCTCGATGTCGCTGCGCAGGTTCCCGAGATCCTGAACGGTGACGAGCGCATCGGAGCTGTCGTGCTGCACGCGGGAACGAACGACACCAGGCTGCGGCAGACGGAGGTTCTGAAGAGGGACTACAGGAGCCTGATCGAGACGGTGCGCAGAACATCGCCTGAAGCAACGATCATCGTGTCCGGACCGCTTCCCACGTACCGACTAGGACATGAAAAGTTCAGTAGATTATTTGCTCTAAATGAATGGTTAATGTCATGGTGTAATGAACAGAAGCTGCTCTTTGTAAATAATTGGAATCTGTTCTGGGAGCGACCTAGGCTCTTCCGTCCTGATGGCCTTCACCCCAGCAGAATCGGAGCGGCTCTTCTGTCGGACAACATCTCCAGAGCGCTGCACACCATCATATGACTAGTAAGTCAAAGTCCAAATAACAGTATTTGCTGTCCTAACTTAATTGACATAAGTACCAATGTAGAACATTATATAGAAACTGTGTCTATTCCTCGTTTAGTGAGGTCAAACATTAAATCTACTGTAGGATCTAGGAAAAATCTAATTGTGATTAAACCAGAAAATCGCAATATTAGTGAACAAAAACAATTTCTAAAACTAGGTCTTCTAAACATTAGATCGCTCACACCTAAGGCGGTTATTGTAAATGAAATGGTCACAGATAATAGTTTCGATGTACTTTGCCTTACTGAAACCTGGCTTAAGCCAAATGATTATTTCGGTCTAAATGAGTCTACTCCGCCAGGATACTGTTATAAGCATGAGCCCCGTCTGATTGGTCGTGGCGGCGGTGTTGCAACAATCTATAGAGATATTCTAAATGTTACCCAGAAAACAGGTCACAGGTTTAATTCATTTGAAGTACTAGTGCTAAATGTCACGCTATTAGATGTAAGAAAGAAATCCGTATTATCTCTAGCCTTGGCTACTGTGTATAGACCTCCAGGGCCCTATGCTGATTTCCTAAAAGAGTTTGCAGACTTTCTCTCAGATCTATTGGTCAACGTCGATAAAGCATTAATTGTTGGAGATTTTAACATACACGTAGATAACACAAATGATGCGTTAGGGGCTGCATTTACAGATCTATTAAACTCCTTTGGGGTCAAGCAAAACGTCACTGGTCCCACTCATCGTCTTAATCACACACTAGATTTAATTATATCACATGGAACCAACCCAACCGACATAGATATTATACCGCAAAGTGATGATGTCACTGACCATTACATGGTAACTTGCATACTGCGTACTGCTGAAATCTGTCATGTTGCGCCACGTTATCGACCAGGCAGAACAATCCTTCCAACCACTATAGATAGATTCTCAAATAGCTTACCTGATCTGGCTCAGCTGCTCAGTGAACCCAAACAAACAGATGAACTAGAGGAAATGGCTAGCAGTATGAGTACGATTTTATCTAGCACATTAGAAATTGTTGCACCAATTAGATTGAAAAAGGTTAGAGAGAAAACTAAAGCACCATGGTACAACAGTGCTACACATGTTATCAAGAGAGAAACTCGTAACTTAGAGCGTAAATGGAAACAAACTAATTTAGAGGTCTTTAGAATCGCATGGAAAGAAAGTATGTCACGTTATAAAAAGGCCCTAAAAGCAGCCAGAGCTGAGCATCTCCGCAAACTAATAGAAAATAACCAAAATAATCCAAGGTTTTTATTTAACACTGTGGCTAGACTAACAAATAAACAAGCATCGCCTGAACAAAATATTCCGTTACAGTTTAGTAGTAATGATTTTATGAACTTCTTCGCTGACAAAATAGAAAGCATCAGAAACAAAATTGTAAATGTACAATCTTTAATGATGTCTTATGATTCAACCGCAATTATCGCCCCTCAAGAACTACACCGCTTTACAACTATAGGACAGGAAGAGCTAAATAAACTTATCATTGCATCTAAACCAACAACATGTTTATTAGATCCAATACCCACTAAACTACTGAAAGAGTTGTTACCTGTAGTGGAAGAGCCTCTTCTCAATATTATTAACTCGTCTTTATCTTTAGGTCATGTTCCAAGAATACCGTAAATCCTCTAATATAGGCCCGGGCCTTTATTTTACTCAAGCGCATCGCGGTCCAGGCCTTTATTGGAAGGAGGCCAGAATTAGAGGCAGGCCTCAATTTCTATTTGAGCAAATCAAACTACCAGTAGAATGACTAAAAATGAGATTTTGCGTCTATTTCAACCTATAAAATACTAGGTTCATTTATTGAAAACGTACAGTTACCATAACATTATGGTATGCATACAGAACATTAACAACAAATACCGGTAATTCAGGCTAAATTCCAGTGTAGAAATATGGTAACAAAAACGTAGCAAACATAGGCCACCGGTAGTGCATTGTAAACACTTAACCATACACGGTGATTATTAGGTTATTGATTCATAACAAAAGGCAACAGACACCTTACCGCTCCAAAGTTTAACCATTCCTGTCTCGTTTGGTTTGAAGTTATAAAAAAAAAAATCCTCCAATTCTGTTTAATCCTCGTCCTCCTCAGTTTCCTCCTCCTTTTCATCTCTCCCTGTAAACTCCTCATCACTCGCGCCAGCCTCTACAACAAGTTAATTATTGTACAGATCCTCTTCGTCCTCCTCATGTTCCGCTGCGCGTCTGTTCTCATCCTCGTGCCGTAATTAAATTAAATGAATGAAACTTGTTTAACTCAACCATAACATGTTAGTTACAAACTGTAGAGCGTGCAAGATTGTCATTATGTTTATACTTTATACTTTCGTTTTTTGGGGCGAGAGATAAAAGCCCGAAGAGATAAAAGCCCGCCCACACTGACAATTGATTGGTTGACTTACCGAAACAAGCCAATCAGGACGCTCTCCGTCTTACATGCGCTTCATTAGGTGCACACTAGCACACACACGTAAGGTTTCTCGCTCTCTCCCTCTCTGCCGTGCGCGCGTGCACAGTTTGTGTCTCGCATGCGCGCTCTTGCTCGCTCGCTCTAGATTGCGGGAGAATTTTACTAATTTGCGGGCATCAGGGAGCCGTTATAAATATGCGGGAGACTTGGGATGTCTGGGTGATTGACATGACCAGTACCCTGTGGTACTTGCATGTTACTATCACATGCAAGCATAATGTTGAGGCCTGCCCAGAAAAACGTTGGTTCTAATAATAGCCCCGGCCGCTATTAGAGACCGGCCTTTATTTACCTTCGGTGACAGCGAGACCGGCCAATGTTGGAGACCCGGCCGCTAATGGAATACAGGCCAATATTAGAGGATTTACGGTATTCAAGTTGGCAGTCATAAAACCTCTCATTAAGAAGCCACAATTAGATCATAATAACCTGGCAAATTACAGACCAATTTCAAATCTTCCATTTATGTCTAAAATACTAGAAAAAGTTGTGTCCGCTCAATTGTGCGCTTTCTTGCAAGAAAATGATATCTATGAAAAATTTCAATCAGGATTCAGGCCGCATCATAGCACAGAAACCGCACTCGTTAAAATCACAAATGATTTACTTCTAGCTTCTGACCAAGGCTGTATCTCAATACTAGTTCTACTTGATCTTAGTGCTGCGTTCGATACTATAGATCATAAAATACTATTAGATCGACTTCAAAATTACACTGGTGTTCAGGGACAGGCATTAAACTGGTTTAGATCGTACTTATCAGACCGCTACCATTTTGTCTGTCTAAATGGGGAAAAATCAAAGATAACATCAGTAGACTATGGGGTGCCGCAAGGATCCGTGCTAGGCCCTCTGCTATTCTCAATATATATGCTGCCACTTGGTAATATTATAAGAAAACATGGAATTAATTTCCACTGTTATGCTGATGACACTCAATTATATATTTCATCACGACCAGATGAAAACGCTAAATTATCTAAACTGACAGCGTGTGTTGATGATATTAAATACTGGATGACGTGTAATTTTCTGCTATTAAATTCAGATAAAACGGAGGTATTACTTATTGGTCCAAAAAACTGCCCACAAAACCTCTCACAATACAACTTTACCTTGGAAGGATGTCCTGTCGCTTTATCCACTACAGTAAGAGACCTGGGTGTTATATTAGACCGCAACTTGTCTTTCGAAAGTCATATTTCATATGTTACAAGAACGGCATTTTTCCATCTTAGAAACATTGCTAAGCTACGTAACATGCTATCTATTTCTGATGCAGAAAAGTTAGTTCATGCATTCATGACCTCGAGACTAGATTACTGTAATGCTTTATTAGCTGGTTGTCCTGCATCATCGATAAACAAACTACAGTTAGTCCAAAACGCGGCTGCTAGAGTTCTTACTAGGTCAAGAAAATATGATCATATAACACCAATTTTATCATCCCTACACTGGTTACCTATTAAGTTCCGTATCAATTACAAACTATTGCTACTGACCTATAAAGCCCTAAATGGTTTAGCTCCAGTGTATTTAACGGATCTTCTATCGCCCTACAATCCATCGCGCTCTTTAAGATCACTAAACTCGAGGCTTCTGGTCATTCCTAGGATATCTAAGTCCACTAAAGGAGGGAGGGCATTTTCACATTTAGCTCCTAAACTCTGGAATAGTCTTCCGGATATTGTTCGAGGTTCAGACTCGCTGTCCCAGTTTAAAACTAGATTAAAGACGCATCTCTTTAGCCAAGCATTCACATTATAAATAAGTTTTATACTACAGTTAAATCGCACCAACAGCATTAATATTCTGAACAGCAGCTATGCTAATTATTTCCCATCTGCTTTTCTGTTGTTATCTCGGGACACTAGTCCCGAGGTAACTAGTTCGTCAGCTCCAGTTTGTACCCAGCCTCTGATGGAGACTTCAGATGCCCCTGTGATGAGACGACTCGACGCCTGTGAAGAGACGACTCAACGCCAGCGTTGTTATGGCCTAAAATAATACATGATTGATTAACTTATCCTAACATTTTTCTTTAACATTCTCTTTCTAACATTTTTCAATTTACATTTATGAAATGCACTTTCTGTGAAGCTGCTTTGAAACAATGTGTATTGTGAAAAGCGCTATACAAATAAATTTGAATTGAATTGAATTGAATATAGAGTATATATGACAGTATAGAGTGTATATGACAGTATAGAGTATATATGACAGTATATATGACAGTATATATGACAGTATAGAGTGTATATGACAGTATAGAGTGTATATGACAGTATATATGACAGTATAGAGTATATATGACAGTATATATGACAGTATATATGACAGTATAGAGTGTATATGACAGTATAGAGTATATATGACAGTATATATGACAGTATAGAGTATATATGACAGTATATATGACAGTATAGAGTATATATGACAGTATAGAGTGTATATGACAGTATAGAGTGTATATGACAGTATATATGACAGTATAGAGTATATATGACAGTATAGAGTGTATATGACAGTATAGAGTATATATGACAGTATAGAGTGTATATGACAGTATAGAGTATATATGACAGTATATATGACAGTATAGAGTATATATGACACTATATATGACAGTATAGAGTATATATGACAGTATATATGACAGTATAGAGTATATATGACAGTATATATGACAGTATATGTGACAGTATAGAGTGTATATGACAGTATATATGACAGTATATATGACAGTATAGAGTATATATGACAGTATATGTGACAGTATAGAGTATATATGACAGTATATATGACAGTATAGAGTGTATATGACAGTATATATGACAGTATATATGACAGTATAGAGTATATATGACAGTATATATGACAGTATAGAGTGTATATGACAGTATAGAGTATATATGACAGTATATATGACAGTATAGAGTGTATATGACAGTATAGAGTATATATGACAGTATATATGACAGTATAGAGTGTATATGACAGTATATATGACAGTATATATGACAGTATAGAGTATATATGACAGTATATGTGACAGTATAGAGTATATATGACAGTATATATGACAGTATAGAGTATATATGACAGTATAGAGTGTATATGACAGTATATATGACAGTATATGTGACAGTATAGAGTATATATGACAGTATATATGACAGTATAGAGTATATATGACAGTATATATGACAGTATAGAGTATATATGACAGTATATATGACAGTATAGAGTGTATATGACAGTATAGAGTGTATATGACAGTATAGAGTATATATGACAGTATAGAGTGCATATGACAGTATAGAGTGTATATGACAGTATAGAGTGTATATGACAGTATAGAGTATATATGACAGTATATATGACAGTATAGAGTATATATGACAGTATAGAGTATATATGACAGTATATATGACAGTATAGAGTGTATATGACAGTATAGAGTGTATATGACAGTATAGAGTATATATGACAGTATATATGACAGTATAGAGTGTATATGACAGTATAGAGTATATATGACAGTATATATGACAGTATAGAGTATATATGACAGTATAGAGTATATATGACAGTATATATGACAGTATAGAGTATATATGACAGTATAGAGTATATATGACAGTATAGAGTATATATGACAGTATAGAGTGTATATGACAGTATAGAGTATATATGACAGTATATATGACAGTATATATGACAGTATAGAGTATATATGACAGTATAGAGTATATATGACAGTATATATGACAGTATAGAGTATATATGACAGTATATATGACAGTATAGAGTGTATATGACAGTATATATGACAGTATAGAGTAAATATGACAGTATATATGACAGTATATATGACAGTATAGAGTGTATATGACAGTATATATGACAGTATAGAGTGTATATGACAGTATAGAGTGTATATGACAGTATATATGACAGTATATATGACAGTATAGAGTGTATATGACAGTATATATGACAGTATAGAGTGTATATGACAGTATAGAGTGTATATGACAGTATAGAGTGTATATGACAGTATATATGACAGTATATATGACAGTATAGAGTATATATGACAGTATAGAGTATATATGACAGTATATATGACAGTATAGAGTATATATGACAGTATATATGACAGTATATATGACAGTATATATGACAGTATAGAGTGTATATGACAGTATATATGAACACAGAGTTCAGAGTGAGTGTAATTAGTGACCAGAATCCTTTGGTTTGAGGCTTTGATAAACAAATACTTAATAACTAGTCACATTGATTTTGCTCTGCTTATCATTCCATCCGTTGTGATATTTTCACAGACTTCTCTCAGCATGTGTGTGTGTGTCCCATCAGGCCTTCTGCGTGTGACATGTGCTGCAGAACACGTATGTAACGTGTGCTGTACCGCTGTGCTCCTCTAGAGGCACCGAGAGCAGGTCAGCAGAGTTTATAGAGCACACTTCAGCTCTGCTATTGTTCAGCTTTATGTAACGCTAACATGAAACCACAACCCCAAACTAAAGCTTTACTGGGAACAAGCAGACATATTCATAATCAATGCACACACAAATCTATGTCTATGTACAGTAATTCATTATGAATGCTTATTTATTTTAAATATAGGTTACACTTTATTTTTCGGTGTAATTAAATATGAGTAATGCTGATGAACTACATGTAGGGTTTGGTGAAGTGTAATTATGCATAATTTACTGTTATTAGTAACATATGTAACAAGGGCAAGTGTAAACTAAATATATTTATTAATTAATTTAATGATGCTCAACCTTTTTTAAATAAATCATAGAACAAAGTAAACGTACAAGAGCTCATTCTCAAATGTAGCATTTTCACACATAAAACCATGATCTTCTATTTATAATAACGTACATTTCGCAGATTAAAGCTGGCTCTAATGTGATAATATTTTGCTATATTGTGAATAAGTGTTGATTATTGAAGAGTATAAAGAGTGTGTGATCTCTTCAGGAGGAATAATGATACTCACAGACAGAAGAGCAACACAGTGTGAGACACACCCAGTTTAAAGCGTATTATGGGATATTTCATGGATAGAAATGGGCATAAATTTAGACTGTGCATAAAAAAGCGCTTGACGCTTCCCATGATGCACCTGTGCTGCTGAGCTGAAGGATTTAGAAGCGCATTTAGAAACTTTACTAATCCTGCATTTATAAACACACCATATAGAGTTACTTTAGTCACTGAGAGACTGAGGACTGCTCATATATTCAATACCATTTAATTCTGTGTGTGTGTGTGTGAGAGTGTGTGTGAGTGTGTGTGAGTGTTTGTTCACCTGACACTCTGAGTGTGTGTGTGTGTGTGTGTGTGTGTGTGTGTGTGAGTGTTTGTTCACCTGACACTCTGAGTGTGTGTGTGTGTGTGTGTGTGTGTGTGTGTGTGTGAGTGTTTGTTCGCCTGACACTCTGAGTGTGTGTGTGTGTGTGTGTGTGTGTGAGAGTGTTTGTTCACCTGACACTCTGAGTGTGTGTGTGTGTGTGTGTGTGTGTGTGTGTGTGTGTGTGAGTGTTTGTTCGCCTGACACTCTGAGTGTGTGTGTGTGTGTGTGTGTGTGTGTGTGAGTGTTTGTTCGCCTGACACTCTGAGTGTGTGTGTGTGTGTGTGTGTGTGTGTGTGTGTGTGTGAGTGTGTGTGTGTGTGTGTGTGTGTGCGTGTGTGAGTGTTTGTTCGCCTGACACTCTGAGTGTGTGTGTGTGTGTGTGTGTGTGTGAGTGTGTGTGTGTGTGTGTGTGTGCGTGTGTGAGTGTTTGTTCGCCTGACACTCTGAGTGTGTGTGTGTGTGTGTGTGTGTGTGAGAGTGTTTGTTCGCCTGACACTCTGAGTGTGTGTGTGTGTGTGTGTGTGTGAGATGGGTAGGTTTAGGGACAGGGAAAGTGTGTGTGTGTGTGTGTGTGTGTGATGGGTAGGTTTAGGGACAGTGTGTGTGTGTGTGTGTGTGTGTGTGTGTGTGTGTGTGTGAGTGTGTGTGTGTGTGTGTGTGTGTGCGTGTGTGAGTGTTTGTTCGCCTGACACTCTGAGTGTGTGT